>NW_027596625.1:40000-202239 GCF_964194155.1 Cetorhinus maximus
CCGCACCCACACCCGCACCCGCACCCGCACCCGCACCCACGCACACAACCGCACCCACACGCACCCGCACCCGCACCCACACCCTTACACACACACCCGCACCCACACCCGTACACACACCCGCACCCACACACGCACCCGCACCCGCACCCGCACCCACACCCACACCCGCACCCACGCCCGTACACACACTCGCACACACACCCACACCCACGCTCGTTCACACCCGTACACACACCCACACCTGTACACACAACCAAACCCACACCCGCACCCACAACCGCACCCACACCCACACCCGTACACACACCCACACCCGTACACACACCCGCACCCACACCCGTACACACACCCGTACACACACCCACACCCGTACACACACCCGCACCCACACCCGTACACACACCCGTACACACACCCACACACTCAACCACACCCGCACCTGCACCCACGCCCGTACACACACCCGTACACACACCCACACCCGTACACTCACCCAAACTCACACCCGCACCCACAACCGCACCCACACCCACACCCGTACACACACCCACACCTGTACACACACCCACACCTGTACACACACCCGCACCCGTACACTCACCCAAACCCACACCCGCACCCACAACCGCACCCACACCCACACTTGTACACACACCCACACCTGTACACACACCCACACCCGTACACACACCCACACCTGTACACACACCCGCACCCGCACACGCACCCACACCCGTACAGACACCCATACAGACACCCGTACACACACCCACACCCGTACACACACCCGCACCCGCACCCACACCCGTACACACACCCGTACACACACCCAGACCCAAACCGACACCCGCAGCCACACCCGTAAACACACCCACACCCGTACACACACCCACACCCATACACACATCCGCACCCGCACCCACACCCGCACACACACCCGTACACACACCCACACCCATACACACACCCGCACACACACCCGCACACGCACCCACACCCGTACACACACCCGTACATGCACCCGCACACACACCCGTACACACACCCACCCGTACACGCACCCACACCCGCACCCGTACACACACCCGTACACACACCCGTACACACACCCGTACACACACCCGCACCCGTACACACACACGCACACATACCCATACACACACCCGTACACACACCCATACACACAGCCGCACCCGCACCCACGCCCTTACACACACCCGTACACACACCCGTACACACACCCACACCCGTACACACACCCGCACACACACCCGAACACGCACCCGCACCCGCACCCAAAACCCACACCCATACACACACCTGCACCCACGCCCGTACACGCACCCACACACGCACCCGCACCCACGCCCGCACCCGCACCCGCACACACACCCGCACCCGTACACACACCCACTCCTGCACCCGCACATGTACACACACACACACACACCCACACACACCCACACCTGCACCCACACCCACCCAACCACACCCCCGCACCCGTACACACAACCGCACCCACACCCGCACCCGTACACGCACCCATACATGCACCCGTACACACACCCGTACACACACCCGTACACACACCCACACTCGCACCCGCACCCGCACACGCACCCATACACGCACCCGTACACGCACCCTCACCCACACCCTCACCCACACCCGCACCCACACCCGCACCCCTACACACACCCACACCCGCACCCACACCCGCACCCACACCCGCACCCACACCCGCACCCGTACACACACCCACTCCTGCACCCGCACATGTACACACACACACACACACCCACACGCACCCACACCTGCACCCACACCCACACCCACGCACCCGTACACACACCCGCACCCACACCCACACACACGCACCCACACACACACCCGCACCCACACACGCACCCACACCCGCAGCCGCACCCACACCCCCGCACCCACACCCGCACCCGCACCTGCACCCACATCCACACCCACACCCGCACACACACTCACACACACACCCACACACACACCCGCACCCACGCCCGTACACACACCCGCACCCGCAACCGCACGCACACCCGTACACACACCCGCACACACACTCACACACACACCCACACACACACCCGCACCCACGCCCGTACACACACCCGCACCCGCAACCGCACGCACACCCGTACACACACCCATACACACACCCACACCCGTACACACACCCAAACCCACACCCGGACCCACAACCGCACCCACACCACACCCGCACCCACACCCGTACACACACCCGTACACAGACCCACACCCGTACACACACCCGCACACGCACCCGTACACACACCCACACCCGCACACGCACCCGCACACGCACCCGTACACGCACCCGTTCACACACCCGTACACACATCCACACCCACACCCGCACACGCACCCGTAAACACACCCGTACACACACCCGTACACACACCCACACCCGTACACACACCCGCACCCACACCCGTACACACACCCGTACACACACCCACACACTCAACCACACCCGCACCTGCACCCACGCCCGTACACACACCCGTACACACACCCACACCCGTACACTCACCCAAACTCACACCCGCACCCACAACCGCACCCACACCCACACCCGTACACACACCCACACCTGTACACACACCCACACCTGTACACACACCCGCACCCGTACACTCACCCAAACCCACACCCGCACCCACAACCGCACCCACACCCACACTTGTACACACACCCACACCTGTACACACACCCACACCCGTACACACACCCACACCTGTACACACACCCGCACCCGCACACGCACCCACACCCGTACAGACACCCATACAGACACCCGTACACACACCCACACCCGTACACACACCCGCACCCGCACCCACACCCGTACACACACCCGTACACACACCCAGACCCAAACCGACACCCGCAGCCACACCCGTAAACACACCCACACCCGTACACACACCCACACCCATACACACATCCGCACCCGCACCCACACCCGCACACACACCCGTACACACACCCACACCCATACACACACCCGCACACACACCCGCACACGCACCCACACCCGTACACACACCCGTACATGCACCCGCACACACACCCGTACACACACCCACCCGTACACGCACCCACACCCGCACCCGTACACACACCCGTACACACACCCGTACACACACCCGTACACACACCCGCACCCGTACACACACACGCACACATACCCATACACACACCCGTACACACACCCATACACACAGCCGCACCCGCACCCACGCCCTTACACACACCCGTACACACACCCGTACACACACCCACACCCGTACACACACCCGCACACACACCCGAACACGCACCCGCACCCGCACCCAAAACCCACACCCATACACACACCTGCACCCACGCCCGTACACGCACCCACACACGCACCCGCACCCACGCCCGCACCCGCACCCGCACACACACCCGCACCCGTACACACACCCACTCCTGCACCCGCACATGTACACACACACACACACACCCACACACACCCACACCTGCACCCACACCCACCCAACCACACCCCCGCACCCGTACACACAACCGCACCCACACCCGCACCCGTACACGCACCCATACATGCACCCGTACACACACCCGTACACACACCCGTACACACACCCACACTCGCACCCGCACCCGCACACGCACCCATACACGCACCCGTACACGCACCCTCACCCACACCCTCACCCACACCCGCACCCACACCCGCACCCCTACACACACCCACACCCGCACCCACACCCGCACCCACACCCGCACCCACACCCGCACCCGTACACACACCCACTCCTGCACCCGCACATGTACACACACACACACACACCCACACGCACCCACACCTGCACCCACACCCACACCCACGCACCCGTACACACACCCGCACCCACACCCACACACACGCACCCACACACACACCCGCACCCACACACGCACCCACACCCGCAGCCGCACCCACACCCCCGCACCCGCACCCGCACCTGCACCCACATCCACACCCACACCCGCACACACACTCACACACACACCCACACACACACCCGCACCCACGCCCGTACACACACCCGCACCCGCAACCGCACACACACCCGTACACACACCCGCACACACACTCACACACACACCCACACACACACCCGCACCCACGCCCGTACACACACCCGCACCCGCAACCGCACGCACACCCGTACACACACCCATACACACACCCACACCCGTACACACACCCAAACCCACACCCGGACCCACAACCGCACCCACACCACACCCGCACCCACACCCGTACACACACCCGTACACAGACCCACACCCGTACACACACCCGCACACGCACCCGTACACACACCCACACCCGCACACGCACCCGCACACGCACCCGTACACGCACCCGTTCACACACCCGTACACACATCCACACCCACACCCGCACACGCACCCGTAAACACACCCGTACACACACCCGTACACACACCCTCACCCACACCCTCACCCACACCCACACCCACACCCGCACCCACACCCGTACACACACCCGTACACACACCCACACCTGCACACACACCCACACCCGCACCCACACCCGTACACACACCCGTACACAGACCCACACCCGTACACACACCCGCACACGCACCCGTACACACACCCACACCCGCACACGCACCCGCACACGCACCCGTACACGCACCCGTTCACACACCCGTACACACATCCACACCCACACCCGCACACGCACCCGTAAACACACCCGTACACACACCCGTACACACACCCACACCCGTACACACACCCGCACCCACACCCGTACACACACCCGTACACACACCCACACACTCAACCACACCCGCACCTGCACCCACGCCCGTACACACACCCGTACACACACCCACACCCGTACACTCACCCAAACTCACACCCGCACCCACAACCGCACCCACACCCACACCCGTACACACACCCACACCTGTACACACACCCACACCTGTACACACACCCGCACCCGTACACTCACCCAAACCCACACCCGCACCCACAACCGCACCCACACCCACACTTGTACACACACCCACACCTGTACACACACCCACACCCGTACACACACCCACACCTGTACACACACCCGCACCCGCACACGCACCCACACCCGTACAGACACCCATACAGACACCCGTACACACACCCACACCCGTACACACACCCGCACCCGCACCCACACCCGTACACACACCCGTACACACACCCAGACCCAAACCGACACCCGCAGCCACACCCGTAAACACACCCACACCCGTACACACACCCACACCCATACACACATCCGCACCCGCACCCACACCCGCACACACACCCGTACACACACCCACACCCATACACACACCCGCACACACACCCGCACACGCACCCACACCCGTACACACACCCGTACATGCACCCGCACACACACCCGTACACACACCCACCCGTACACGCACCCACACCCGCACCCGTACACACACCCGTACACACACCCGTACACACACCCGTACACACACCCGCACCCGTACACACACACGCACACATACCCATACACACACCCGTACACACACCCATACACACAGCCGCACCCGCACCCACGCCCTTACACACACCCGTACACACACCCGTACACACACCCACACCCGTACACACACCCGCACACACACCCGAACACGCACCCGCACCCGCACCCAAAACCCACACCCATACACACACCTGCACCCACGCCCGTACACGCACCCACACACGCACCCGCACCCACGCCCGCACCCGCACCCGCACACACACCCGCACCCGTACACACACCCACTCCTGCACCCGCACATGTACACACACACACACACACCCACACACACCCACACCTGCACCCACACCCACCCAACCACACCCCCGCACCCGTACACACAACCGCACCCACACCCGCACCCGTACACGCACCCATACATGCACCCGTACACACACCCGTACACACACCCGTACACACACCCACACTCGCACCCGCACCCGCACACGCACCCATACACGCACCCGTACACGCACCCTCACCCACACCCTCACCCACACCCGCACCCACACCCGCACCCCTACACACACCCACACCCGCACCCACACCCGCACCCACACCCGCACCCACACCCGCACCCGTACACACACCCACTCCTGCACCCGCACATGTACACACACACACACACACACACCCACACGCACCCACACCTGCACCCACACCCACACCCACGCACCCGTACACACACCCGCACCCACACCCACACACACGCACCCACACACACACCCGCACCCACACACGCACCCACACCCGCAGCCGCACCCACACCCCCGCACCCACACCCGCACCCGCACCTGCACCCACATCCACACCCACACCCGCACACACACTCACACACACACCCACACACACACCCGCACCCACGCCCGTACACACACCCGCACCCGCAACCGCACACACACCCGTACACACACCCGCACACACACTCACACACACACCCACACACACACCCGCACCCACGCCCGTACACACACCCGCACCCGCAACCGCACGCACACCCGTACACACACCCATACACACACCCACACCCGTACACACACCCAAACCCACACCCGGACCCACAACCGCACCCACACCACACCCGCACCCACACCCGTACACACACCCGTACACAGACCCACACCCGTACACACACCCGCACACGCACCCGTACACACACCCACACCCGCACACGCACCCGCACACGCACCCGTACACGCACCCGTTCACACACCCGTACACACATCCACACCCACACCCGCACACGCACCCGTAAACACACCCGTACACACACCCGTACACACACCCTCACCCACACCCTCACCCACACCCACACCCACACCCGCACCCACACCCGTACACACACCCGTACACACACCCACACCTGCACACACACCCACACCCGCACCCGCACCCACACCCGTACACACACCCACACACACACACCCACACCTGCAAAGACACCCACACCTGCACACACACCCGCACCCGCACACAGACCCGCACACGCACCCGCACACAGACCCGCACACGCACCCGTACACTCACCCACACCCGCACACGCACCCGTACACGCACCCGTTCACACACCCGTACACACACCCGCACTCGTACACGCACCCGTACACACACCCGTACACACACCCGTACACACACCCGTACACACACCCGTACACACACCCACACTCACACCCGCACCCGCACACGGACCCATACACGCACACTCACCCACACCCTCACCCACACCCTCACCCATACCCGCACCCACACCCGCACCCGTACACACACCCACACCCGCACCCACACCACACCCGCACCCACACCCGTACACACACCCGTACACAGACCCACACCCGTACACACACCCGCACACGCACCCGTACACACACCCACACCCGCACACGCACCCGCACACGCACCCGTACATGCACCCGTACACGCACCCGTTCACACACCCGTACACACATCCACACCCACACCCGCACACGCACCCGTAAACACACCCGTACACACACCCGTACACACACCCGTACACACACCCACACTCACACCCGCACCCGCACACGCACCCGTACACGCACCCGTACACACACCCTCACCCACACCCTCACCCACACCCACACCCACACCCGCACCCACACCCGTACACACACCCGTACACACACCCACACCTGCACACACACCCACACCCGCACCCGCACCCACACCCGTACACACACCCACACACACACACCCACACCTGCACAGACACCCACACCTGCACACACATCCACACCCGCACACACACCCGCACCCGCACACAGACCCGCACACGCACCCGTACACACACCCACACCCGCACACGCACCCGTTCACACACCCGTACACACATCCACACCCACACCCGCACTCGTACACGCACCCGTACACACACCCGTACACACACCCGTACACACACCCGTACACACACCCGTACACACACCCGTACACACACCCACACTCACACCCGCACCCGCACACGGACCCGTACACGCACCCTCACCCACACCCTCACCCACACCCTCACCCACACCCTCACCCACACCCTCACCCACACCCGGACCCACAACCGCACCCACAACACACCCGCACCCACACCCGTACAGACAGCCGTACACAGACCCACACCCGTACACACACCCGCACACGCACCCGTACACACACCCACACCCGCACACGCACCCGCACACGCACCCGTACACGCACCCGTACACGCACCCGTACACACACCCGTACACACACCCGTACACACACCCGTACACACACCCACACTCACACCCGCACCCGCACACGCACCCGCACACGCACCCGTACACGCACCCGTACACACACCCTCACCCACACCCTCACCCACACCCACACCCACACCCGCACCCACACCCGTACACACACCCGTACACACACCCACACCTGCACACACACCCACATCCGCACCCGCACCCACACCCGTACACACACCCACACACACACACCCACACCTGCACAGACACCCACACCTGCACACACATCCACACCCGCACACAGACCCGCACCCGCACACAGACCCGCACATGCACCCGTACACACACCCACACCCGCACACGCACCCGTACACGCACCCGTTCACACACCCGTACACACATCCACACCCACACCCGCACTCGTACACGCACCCGTACACACACCCGTACACACACCCGTACACACACCCACACTCACACCCGCACCCGCACACGGACCCGTACACGCACCCTCACCCACACCCTCACCCACACCCTCACCCACACCCGCACCCACACCCGCACCCGTACACACACCCACACCCGCACCCACACCCGCACCCACACCCGCACCCACACCCACACCCGTAAACACACCCGTACACACACCCGTACACACACCCGTACACACACCCGTACACGCACCCGCACCCGCACCCGTACACGCACCCGTGCACGCACCCGTGCACGCACCCGTACACACACCCGTACACACACCCGTACACACACCCGTACACACACCCGCACCCGCACCCGCACCCGCACCCGTACACGCACCCGTACACGCACCCGTACACGCACCCGTACACGCACCCGTACACGCACCCGTACACGCACCCACACCCGCACCCACACCCGCACCCACACCCGCACCCACACCCGCACCCACACCCGTACACACACCCGTACACACACCCGTACACACACCCGTACACACACCCGTACACACACCCACACCCGTACACACACCCGCACCCACGCCCGTACGCACACCCACACACGCACCCACGCCCACACCCGCAACCACACCCCCACCCGCACACACACCCCAACCCGTACCCACACCCACACCTGCACCCACACCCACACACCCACACACACCCACACCTGCACCCACACCTACACCCACACACCCGCACCCGTACACACAACTGCACCCACACCCACACCCACACCCACGCACCCACACCCACACACACACACCCGCACCCACACCCGCAGCCGCACCCGCACCCACACACACACCCGCACCTGTACACACACCCGCACCCGCACCCGCACACACACCCGCACCCGCACACACACCCGCACACACACCCACACCCGTACACACACCCACACCCGCACCCGCACCGACACCCGTACACACACCCGTACACACACCCACACACACACCCACACCTGCACACACACCCACACCCGCACCCGCACCCACACCCGTACACACACCCACACACACACACCACCACCTGCACACACACCCACACCTGCACACACACCCACACCCGCACACACACCCACACCCGCACACACACCCACACACACACACCCACACCTGCACACACACCCGCACCCGCACCCGCACACGCACCCACACACGCACCCGTACACGCACCCGTACACGCACCCGTTCACACACCCGTTCACACACCCGTACACACATCCACACCCACACCCGCACCCGTACACGCACCCGTACATGCACCCGTACACGCACCCGTACACACACCCGTACACACACTCCCACCCGCACCCGCACACGCACCCGTACACGCACCCTCACCCACACCCTCACCCACACCCTCACCCACACCCTCACCCACACCCTCACCCACACCCGTACACACACCCGTACACACACCCGTACACACACCCGTACACACACCCGCACCCGTACACACACCCATACACGCACCCGTACACACACCCGTACACACACCCGTACACACACCCGTACACACACCCACACCCGGACCCACACCCGCACCCACACCCGTACACACACCCGTACACACACCCGTACACACACCCACACCCGCACCCACACCCGCACCCACACCCACACCCGCACACACACCCCAACCCGTACCCACACCCACTCCTGCACCCGCACCCGTGCACACACACACACACCCACACACACCCACACCCACACACACCCACACCTGCACCCACACCCACACCCACACACCCTCAACCGTACACACAACCACACCCACACCCACGCACCCACACCCACACACACACACCCACACCCGCACCCGCACCCGCACACACACCCGCACACACACCCACACCCGTACACACACCCGCACCCGCATCCACACCCGTACACACACCCGCACACACACCCACACCCGTACACACACCCACACCCGCACCCGCACCCACACCCGTACACACACCCACACACACACCCACACCTGCACACACACCCACACCCGCACCCGCACCCACACCCGTACACACACCCACACCCACACCTGCACACACACCCACACCTGCACACACACCCACACCCGCACACACACCCACACCCGCACACACACCCACACCCGCACACACACCCACACACACACACACACACACCTGCACACACACCTGCACCCGCACCCGCACACACACCCGCACACACACCCACACCCGTACACACACCCACACCCGCACACACACCCACACCCGTACACACACCCACACCCGCACCCGTACCCACACCCATACACACACCCACACACACACACCCACACCCGCACACACACCCACACCCGCACCCGCACCCACACCCGTACACACACCCGCACCCACACCCACACCCGATCCCGCACCCACACCTGCACGCGCACCCGCACCCACACCCATGCACACACTCGCACCCACACACATACCCGATCCCGCACCCACACCCGCACCCGCACCCACACCCGTACACACACCCACACACACACCCACCCACACCCGCACCCGCACCCGTACACACACCCGCACCCACACCCACACACACACCCACACCCGCACCCGCACCCACGCCTGTACACACACCCGCACACACACCCACACCCACGCCCGTACACGCCCGTACACACCCACACCTGTACACACACCCAAACCCACACCAGCACCCACAACCGCACCCACACCCACACCTGCACCCACACCCACACACACCCGTACACACACCCGTACGCACACCCGCACCCGTACACACACCCGCACCCACACCCGTACACACACCCGCACCCGTACACACACCTGCACCCGCACCCACACCCGTACACACACCTGCACCCGCACCCGCACCCGTAAACACACACAGACACCCACACCCACACCCACACACCCGCACCCACACCCGTACACACACCTGCACCCGCACACACACCCACACACACACACACACCCACACACACCCACATCCACACACACAGCCACACACACACCCACACCCACATCCACACCCACACCCGCACCCACACACATAGCCACACCCGCACCCATACACACACCCGTACACACACCCGTACACACACCCGTACACACACCCACACCCGCACCCACACCCGCACACACACCCGTACACACACCCGTACACACACCCGTACGCACACCCGTACGCACACCCACACCCGCACCCAAAACCACACCCGTACACACACCCGCACCCACACCCGTACACACACCCGCACCCGTACACACACCCGCACCAGTACACATACCCACTCCTGCACCCGCACACGTACACACACACCCACACGCACCCACACCTGCACCCACACCCACACCCACACACACACACCCACACCCACACCCGCAGCCGCACCCACACCCGCACCCGCACCCGCACACACACACCCACGCACACACCCACGCACACACCCACGCACACACCCACGCACACACCCACGCACACACACCCGCACCCACGCCCGTACACACACCCGCACCCGCACCCACACCCGTACACACACCTATACACACACCCACACCCGTACGCACACCCAAACCCACACCCGCACCCACAACCGCACCCACACCCACACCCGCACACACACCCTTACACACACCCACACCCGCACCCGTATAGACACCCGTACACAGACCCACACCCGTACGCACAACCGCACGCACTCCCACACCCGCACACGCACCCGTACACGCACCCGTACACGCACCGGTACACGCACCCGTACACGCACCCGCACACGCACCCGCACACGCACCCGCACACGCACCCGCACACGCACCCTTACACACACCCGTACACACACCCGTACACACACCCGTACACACACCCGTACACACACCCATACACACACCCACACCTGCACCCGTACACACACCCGTACACACACCCGTATACACACCCACACCCGCACCCACACCCGTACACACACCCACACCCGCACACACACCCGCACACATGCCCGTACGCACACCCACACCCGCACCCACGCCCACACCTACAACCACACCCCCACCCGCACACACACCCCAACCCGTACCCACACCCACTCCTGCACACGCACCCGTAGACATGCACACACACCCACATACACCCACACCTGCACCCACACCCACACACCCACACACCCACGCACACCCGCACCCGTACACACAACCGCACCCACACCCACACCCACGCACCCGCACCTGCAGCCGCACCCGCACCCACACCCACACACACCCCACACCCGCACCCACACACCCGCACCCACACCCGCACCAGTACACACACCCTCACCCGCACCCGCACACACACCCGCACCCACACCCGTACACACACCCGCACCCACACCCGCACACACACCCGCACCCACACCCGCACCCACACCCGCACCCACACCCGCACCCACACCCGCACACACACCCACACCCGTACACACACCCGCACCCGCACTCGCACCCGCACCTGCACCCACACCCACACCCGCACACACACCCACACCCGTACACACAACTGCACCCGCACCCACACCCATACACACACCCACACCCGTGCACCCACACACACACCCGCACCCACAGCCGCACCCACAGCCGCACCCACAGCCGCACCCACAGCCGCACCCACAGCCGCACCCACACCCGCACCCACACCCGCACCCACACCCGTACACACACCCGTACACGCACCCGTACACACACCCGCACACACACCCGCACACACACCCGCACACACACCCGCACACACACCCGCACACACACCCGCACACACACCCGCACACACACCCGCACACACACCCGCACACACACCCGCACACACACCCGCACACGCACCCACACCCGTACACGCACCCACACCCGTACACACACCCACACCCGTACACACACCCACACCCGTACACACACCCGCACACACACCCGTACACGCACCCGTACACGCACCCGTACAAACACCCGTACACACACCCGCACACACACCCGCACACACACCCGCACCCGCACACACACCCACACCCGTACACACACCCGTACACACACCTGTACACACACCCGTACACACACCCGCACCCACACCCGCACCTGTACACACAACCACACCCGCACCCGTACCCACACCCGCACCCGCACCCGCACACACACCCGCACACGCACACACACCCGCACCCGCACACACACCCGCACACACACCCGTACACACACCCGCACCCGTACACACACCCGCATCCGCACCCGCACACGCACCCGCACACGCACCCGCACACGCACCCGCACACGCACCCGCACACGCACCCGCACCCGTACCCACACTGACGCCAAAACCCACACTGACGCCAAAACCCAAACTCACACCAACACTTATATTCACACACACACCCACACTAACACCAACACCAACACCCACACTCACTCACACCAACACCCACACTCACTCACACCAACACCCACACTAACACCAAAACCAACACCCACACTCACTCACACCAACACCCACACTAACACCAACACCAGCACCCACACTCACTCACACCAACACCCACACTCACTCACACCAACACCAACACCCACACTCACTCACACCAACACCCACACCAGCACCCACACTCACTCACATCAACACCCACACTAACACCAACACCAACACCCACACTCACTCACACCAACACCCACACTCACTCACACCAACACCCACACTCACTCACACCAACACCCACACTCACTCACACCAACACCCACACTCACTCACGTCAACACCCACACTCACTCACACCAACACCCACACTCACTCACACCAACACCCACACTCACTCACAACAACACCCACACTCACTCACACCAACACCCACACTCACTCACACCAACACCCACACTCACTCACACCAACACCCACACTCACTCACGCCAACACCCACACTCACTCACGCCAACACCCACACTCACTCACGCCAACACCCACACTCACTCACGCCAACACCCACACTCACTCACACCAACACCCACACACACCAACACCCACACTCACTCACACCAACACCCACACTCACTCACACCCACACCCACACTCACTCACTCACACCCACACTCACTCACACCAACACCCACACTCACTCACACCAACACCCACACTCACTCACATCAACACACACACTAACACCAACACCAACACCCACACTCACTCACACCAACACCCACACTCACTCACATCAACACCCACACTAACACCAACACCAACACTCACACTCACTCACACCAACACCCACACCAGCACCCACACTCAGTCACATCAACATCCACACTAACACCAACACCAACACCCACACTCACTCACACCAACACCCACACTCACTCACACCAACACCCACACTCACTCACATCAACACCCACACTCAATCACACCAACACCCACACTCACTCACACCAACACCCACACTCACTCACACCAACACCCACACTCACTCACACTAACACTCACATCAACACCCACACTAACACCAACACCAACACCCACACCAACACCCACACTAACACCAACACCCACACTCACACCAACACCCACACTCACTCACACCAACACCCACACTCACTCACACCAACACCCACACTCACTCACACCAACACCCACACTCACTCACACCAACACCCACACTCACTCACACCAACACCCACACTCACTCACACCAACACCCACACTCACTCACACCAACACCCACACTCACTCACACCAACACCCACACTCACTCACACCAACACCCACACTCACTCACGCCAACACCCACACTCACTCACACCAACACCCACACTCACTCACACCAACACCCACACTCACTCACACCAACACCCACACTCACTCACACCAACACCCACACACACTCACACCAACACCCACACTCACTCACACCAACACCCACACTCACTCACACCAACACCCACACTCACTCACACACACACCCACAATCACTCACACCCACACCCACACTCACTCACACCCACACCCACACCCACACCAACACCAACACCCACACTCACTCACACCAACACCCACACTCACTCACACCCACACCCACACTCACTCACACCCACACCCACACTCACTCACACCCACACCCACACTCACTCACACCCACACCCACACCAACACCAACACCCACACTCACTCACACCAACACCCACATTCACTCCCACACCAACACCCACACTCACTCACACCCACACCCACACCCACACTCACTCACTCACTCACTCACACCCACACTCACTCACACCAACACCCACACACACACACAAACACACCCGCACACATACTGCCACTCCCCCACCCACACCCGTACACACACCCGCACCCATACACACACCCGCACCCACACCCGTACACACACCCGCACCCGTACACACACCCACACACCCACCCGCACCCGCACCCACACCCGCACCCGTACACACACCCGCACTTGCACCCGTACACACACCCGCACCCGCACCCGTACCCGTACACACATCTGCACCCACACCCGTACACACACACCCGCACCCGCACACGCACCCGCACCAGTACACACACCCGCACCCGTACACACACACCCACACCCGTACCCGCACCCACACCCGTACACACACCCGCACCCGTACACACACCCGCACCCACAGCACCACCCGCACCCACACCCCCACCAGCACCCACACCCCCACCCGTACACACACCCGCACCCACACCCGTACACACACCCGCACCCACACCCGTACATACATCTGCACCCGCACCCGCACACGCACCCGCACCCGTACACACACCCGCACCCGTACACACACACCCACACCCGTACCCGCACCCGCACCCGTACACACACCTGCACCCACACCCCCACCCACACCCGCACCCGACCACACACCCGCACCCGTACACACACACCCACACCCATACCCGCACCCACACCCGTACACACACCCGCACCTGTACACACACCCGCACCCACACCACCACCCGCACCCACACCCCCACCAGCACCCACACCCCCACCCGCACCCGTACACACACCCGCACCCACACTCGTACACACACCCGCACCCACACCCGTACACACACCCGCACCCACACCCCACCCACACCCGCACCCGACCACACACCCGCACCCATACACACACCCGCACCCGTACACACACCCGCACCCGACCACACACCCGCACCCGACCACACACCCGCACCCGACCACACACCCGCACCCGACCACACACCCGCACCCGTACACACACCCGCACCTGTACACACACCCGCACCTGTACACACACCCGCACCCGACCACACACCCGCACCCGACCACACACCCGCACCCGTACACACACCCGCACCCGACCACACACCCGCACCCGTACACACACCCACACCCGTACACACACCCGCACCTGTACACACACCCACACACGTACACACACCCGCTCACACACCCCCACCTGCACCCACACCCCCACCAGCACCCACACCCCCACCCGCACCCGTACACACACCCGCACCCGCACCCGTACACACATCTGCACCCACACCCGTATACACACACCCGCACCCGTACACACACCCGCACACACACCCACACCCGCACCCGTACCGTCACCCGTACACACACCCGCACCCGTACACACACACCCACACCCGTACCCGCACCATCACCCGTACACACACACCCACCCACACCCGCACCCGACCCCACACCCGCACCCGTACACACACCCGCACCCGTACACACACCCGCACCCACACCCCCACCCACACCCGCACCCGTACACACACCCGCACCCGTACACACACCCACACCCGCACCCGTACACACACCCGCACCCGTACACACACCCGCACCCGTACACACACCCGCACCCGACCGCACCCCCACCCCCACCCGCACCCGCACCCGCACCCGTACACACACCCGCACCCGTACACACACCCGCACCCGACCACACACCCGCACCCGACCACACACCCGCACCCGACCACACACCCGCACCCGACCACACACCCGCACCCGACCACACACCCGCACCCGACCACACACCCGCACCCGACCACACACCCGCACCCGACCACACACACGCACCCGACCACACACACGCACCCGACCACACACACGCACCCGACCACACACACGCACCCCCACCCACACCCGCACCCGTACACACACCCGCACCCAACCACACACCCGCACCCGTACACACACCCGCAACCGTACACACACCCGCAACCGTACACACACCCGCACCCCCACCCACCCGCACCCGACCACACACCCACAACCGTACACACACCCCCACACACCCACACCCGCACCCATACACACACCCGCACCCATACACACACCCGCACCCGCACTCACACCCGCACCCACACCCGTACACACACCCGCACCCGCACACACACCCGCACCCGTACACACACCCCCACCCCCACCCACCCGCACACCCACACCCGCACACACACCCGCACCCGCACACACACCCGCACCCGTACACACACCCGCACCCGCACTCGTACACACACCCGCACCCGCACCCGTACACACACCCCCACCCGCACCCGTACACACACCCCCACCCGCACCCGTACACACATCTGCACCCGCACCCGTACACACATCTGCACCCGCACCCGTACACACACCCGCACCCGTACACACACCCGCACCTGTACACACACACCCGCACCTGTACACACACCCACACACGTACACACACCCGCACCCGTACACACACCCGCACCCACACCCCCACCCGCACCCACACCCCCACCAGCACCCACACCCCCACCAGCACCCACACCCCCACCAGCACCCACACCCCCACCCGCACCCGTACACACACCCGCACCCGCACTCGTACACACACCCGCACCCGCACCCGTACACACACCCCCACCCGCACCCGTACACACACCCCCACCCGCACCCGTACACACACCCGCACCCACACCCGTACACACATCTGCACCCGCACCCGTACACACATCTGCACCCGCACCCGTACACACACCCGCACCCGTACACACACCCGCACCTGTACACACACACCCGCACCTGTACACACACCCGCACCCGTACACACACCCGCACCCGTACACACACCCGCACCCACACCCCCACCCACACCCGCACCCGTACACACACCCACACCCGACCACACACCCGCACCCGACCACACACCCGCACCCGACCACACACCCGCAACTGTACATACACCCCCACCCCCACCCACCCACACACCCACACACACACCCGCACCCGACCACACACCCGCAACCGTACACACACCCGCACCCGAACACACACCCGCAACCGTACATACACCCCCACCCCCACCCAACCACACACCCACACACACATCCGCACCCACACCGCCACCCGCACCCACACCCCCACCCGCACCCACACCCCCACCCGCACCCGTACACACACCCGCACCCGCACCCGTACACACATCTGCACCCACACCCGTACACACACCCGCACCCGCACACGCACCCGCACTTGTACACACACCCGCACCCACACCCGTACACACATCTGCACCCGCACCCGTACACACATCTGCACCCACACCCGTACACACACACGCACCCGCACACACACCCGCACCCACACCCCCACCCACACCTGCCTCCGTACACACACCCGCATCCGACCACACACCCACACCCGTACACACACCCGCACCGGTACACACACCCGCACCCGACCACACACCCACACCCTACCACACACCCGCACCCGACCACACACCCGCACCCGTACAAACACCCGCATCCAACCACACACCCGCACCCGACCACACACCCGCACCCGTACACACACCCGCACCCGACCACACACCCGCACCCGTACACACACCCGCACCCGTACACACACCCGCACCCGTACACACACCCGCACCCCTACACACACCCGCACCCCTACACACACCCGCACCCCTACACACACCCGCACCCCTACACACACCCGCACCCCTACACACACCCGCACCCCTACACACACCCGCACCCCTACACACACCCGCACCCCTACACACACCCGCACCCACATTGATGCCAAAACCCACACTGACGCCAAAACCCTCACCCACACCAACACTTATGCTCACACACACACCCTCACCCACACCCTCACCCACACCAACACCAACACCAACACCAACACCAACACCAACACCCGCACCCGCACCCGCACCCGCACCCACACCCACACCCGCACCCGCACCCACACCCACACCCACACCAACACCCACACCAACACCCACACTCACTCACACCAACACCCACACTCACTCACACCAACACCCACACTCACTCACACCAACACCCACACTCTCACTCACTCACACCCACACTCACACTCACTCACACCCACACCCACACTCACTCACACCCACACCCACACTCACTCACACCCACACCCACACTCTCACTCACTCACACCCACACTCTCACTCACTCACACCAACACCCACACTCACTCACACCCACACCCACACCCACACCCACACCCACACTCTCACTCACTCACACCCACACTCACCCACACTCACACCCACACTCACCCACTCACACCCACACTCTCACTCACTCACACCCACACTCTCACTCACTCACAACCACACTCTCACTCACTCACACCCACACTCTCACTCACTCACACCCACACTCTCACTCACTCACACCCACACTCACACTCACTCACACCAACACCCACACTCACTCACACCCACACCCACACCCACACTCTCACTCACTCACACCCACACTCACACTCACTCACGCCCACGCCCACACTCACCCACACTCACACCCACACCCACACTCACTCACACCCACACCCACACCCACACTCACTCACACCCACACTCACTCACACCCACACCCACACTCACTCACACCCACACCCACACTCACTCACACCCACACCCACACTCACTCACACCCACACCCACACCCACACCCCACACTCACTCACACCCACACCCACACCCACACCCACACTCACTCACACCCACACCCACACTCACTCACACCAACACCCACACTCACTCACACCAACACCCACACTCACTCACACCAACACCCACACTCACTCACACCCACACCCACACTCTCACTCACTCACACCCACACCCAAACCCACACTCACTCACACCCACACCCACACTCACTCACACCCACACTCACTCACACCCACACCCACACCCACAGTCACTCACACCCACACCCACACTCACTCACACCCACACCTACACCCACACTCACTCACACCCACACCCACACTCACTCACACCCACACCCACACTCACTCACACCCACACCCACACTCACTCACACCCACACCCACACTCACACTCACACTCACACCAACACCCACAACAACACTCACACTCACACCAACACTCACACTCACACCAACACCCACACTCACACCAACACCCACATCCACACTCACTCACACTCACACCAACACCCACACTCACACCAACACCCACACTCACACCAACACCCACACTCACACCAACACCCACACTCACACCAACACCCACACTCACACCAACACCCACCAACACCCACCAACACCCACACTCACACCAACACCCACACTCACACCAACACCCACACTCACACTCACACCAACACCCACACTCACACTCACACTCACACCAACACCCACAACAACAATCGCACCAACACCCACACTCGCACCAACACCCACACTCGCACCAACACCCACACTCGCACCAACACCCACACTCGCACCAACACCCACACTCGCACCAACACCCACACTCGCACCAACACCCACATTCGCACCAATACCCACATTCGCACCAACACCCACACTCGCACCAACACCCACACGCGCACCAACACCCACACGTGCACCAACACCCACATCCGCGCGCACACGCATCTTCGCACCTACACCCACACTCACAACCACGTCCACGCCCACACGCACAATCGCACCCATACCCATGCTCACACTCACACTCACACTCACACCTGCACCCAAACCCACCTCCAGACCCACATTCACACACAATATACCCCATCCAACTCCCCACCTTCAAATACTCACACTGTACACCATCCAAATCAACACCTTCACACTCACACTGTACCCCATCCAACTCCCAACCTTCACACACTCACACTGTACCCCATTCAACTTCCCATCTTCACACACATTGTACCCTATCAAACTCCACACCTTAACACACACTGTACCACATCCAAATCCTCACATTCACACACTCGCACTGTAACCCAACCAAATCACCAACATCACACACTCACACTGTACCCCATCCAACTCCCCACCCTATCACACACTGTAACCCATCCAAATCCCCACCTGCACACAGACTGTACCCCATCCAACTCCGCAGGTTCACACGCTCACAATGTACACCATCCAACTCCTCAGCCTCTCACAAACTGTAGCCCATACAACTCCCCACCCTCACACAAACTATACACCATCCAAAGATCAACCATCACACACTCACAACGTACCCCATCCAAATCCTCACCCTCACACACTCATACTGTACACCATCCAAACTCCCCACCCTCACACACACTATACCCTATACAACTTTCCACCATCACACACTCACACTGTACCCCATTCAAATCCCCAAACTCACACACTCACACTGTACCCCAACCAACTCCCCACCCTCCCACACATTGTACCCCATCCAACTCGCCACCCTCACATACACTATGCCACATCCAACTCTCTACCTTACACACGTCACGCTGTACAACATTAAACTACCCACCCTATCATACACTGTACCCAATCCAACTCTCCACACTTTCATACATGCACAGTGTACCCAATCCCACTCCCCACGGTCTCACACACTGCACCACATCCAACTCCCCACCTTTACACACACTGAACCCCAATCAACTCCCCACCTTCACACACTCATACTGTACCCAATCCAACAACCCACCCTCTCACACATTGTACTCCAGCCAACACCCCACCCTCAGACAAACTATGCCCCATCCAACTCTCCACCATCACACACTCACACTGTACCCCATCCAAATGCCCACCCTCAAACATTCACACTGTACCCCATCCCAATCCCCACACTCTAACACACACTGTACCCCATCCAACGCCCCACCCTCTCACACACACACTCTACCCCATCCAACTCCCCAACTTCACACACACACATTTTACCCCATCAACCACTCCAATCTCTGAAACACACTGCACCCCATCCAACTCCCCAACCTCTCAGAGACAAACTGTACCCCATCCAACTCCCCACCCTCTCACACACACTGTTCGCAGTGACCCATCGACCCTCACACACAGAATGTACCCCATCCAACACCCCACCCTCTCAATCATACACTGTACTCCATCCAACTTACACCCTCCCACACACACACCATATCCCATCCAATGCCCCAACTTCACACACACACATTTTACCCCATCAATCTCTCCAACTTCTGACACACACAGTACCCCATTCAGCTCACCAGCCTCTCACACACATGGTACCACGTCCAACACCCAACCCTCGCACACTGACACTATCCCTCATCCAACTCCCCACCTTCACAAACTCACATCATAACCCATCAACCTCCCCATCCTATCATACACAATGTACACCAACCAACTCCGCATCCTCTCACACACATTGTACCCCATCCAACTCCCCAACCTCTCACACACTCACACTGTACCCAATCCAACTCCCCACCCTCTCAATCACACACTGTACTCCATCCAACTTGCACTCTCATACACACACACTGTACCCCAACCAAATCCCCACCCTCTCACACACACTGTACACCATCCAACTCCCCACACTCTCACACACACACTGTACCCCATCAAACTCCGCACCTTCAGAGACTCAGACTGTACCACATCCAACTCCCCAACTTCACACACCCACATTGTACCCCATCAAACACTCCACCGTAGAACCATAGAACCATAGAACACTACAGCACAGAAAACAGGCCATTCGGCCCTTCTAGTCTGTGCCGAAATATTATTCCGCTAGTCCCACTGACCTGCACCTAGTCCATAACCCTCCAGACCTCTCCCATCCAAGTATCTAACTAATTTATTCTTAAAACTTAAGAATGAGCCCGCATTTACCACGTCAGATGGTAGCTCGTTCCACACTCTCACCACTCTCTGAGTGAAGAAGTTCCCCCTAATGTTCCCTCTAAACCTTTCCCCTTTCACCCTAAAGCCATGTCCTCTCGTGTTTATTTCTCCTAATCTAAGTGGAAAGAGCCTACTCGCATTTACTCTGTCTATACCCCTCACAATTTTGTAAACTTCTATCATATCTCCCCTCATTCTTCTACGCTCCAAGGAATAAAGTCCTAACCTGTTTAATCTTTCCCTGTAACTCAACTCCTTAAGACCTGGCAACATCCTAGTAAATCTTCTCTGCACTCTCTCAATCTTACTGATATCCTTCCTGTAGTTAGGCGACCAGAACTGCACACAATACTCCAAAGTTGGCCTCACCAATGTCTTATACAACCTCACCATAACATCCCAACTCCTATACTCAATACTTTGATTTATGAAGGCCAGTATGCCAAAAGCTTTCTTTACAACCTTGTCTACCTGTGACGCCACTTTCAGGGAATTATGTATCTGAACTCCCAGATCCCTTTGTTCCTCCGCACTCCTCAGTGCCCTACCATTTACTGTGTATGTCCTACCTTGGTTTGACCTTCCAAAATGTAACACCTCACACTTTTCCGCATTAAATTCCATCTGCCATTTTCGGGCCCATTTTTCTAGTTGGTCCTTCCTTACTGTCCACAACACCTCCAATCTTATTGTCATCAGCAAACTTGTTGATCCAATTCACCACATTATCATCCAAATCATTGATATAGACAACAAACAACAATGGTCCCAGCACAGATCCCTGAGGCACACCATTAGTCACAGACCTCCAATCTGAGAAGTAATCATCCACTACCACTCTCTGTCTTCTCCCACACATCCAATTTTGAATCCAGTTTACAACCTCTTCATGGATACCAAGTGCCTGAACCTTCTGAACTAACCTCCCATGTGGGACCTTGTTAAAGGCCTTACCAAAGTCCATGTGGACAACATCCACAGCCTTTCCTTCATCTATTTCCTTGGTAACCTCCTCGAAAAACTCTACAACGTTCTTTAAACACGACCTACCACGCACAAAGCCATGCTGACTATCCTTAATCAGCCCTTGGCTATCCAAATAATTGTATATCTGATCTCTCAGAACACCTTCCAATAATTTACCTACTATTGACGTCAGGCTCACTGGCCTGTAATTACCTGGTTTACTTTTGGAGCCTTTTTTAAACAACGGAACAACATGAGCTACCCTCCAATCCTCTGGCACCTCACCCGTGGCTAAGGACATTTTAAATATTTCTGCCAGGGCCCCTGTAATTTCTCCACTAGTCTCCCTCAAGGTTCGAGGGAATATCATGTCAGGCCTGGGGGATTTATCTACCTTTATTCGCTGTAAGGCAGCAAGCACCTCCTCCTCTTTAATCTCTATATGTTTCATGAAACTACTGCTTGTTTCCCTTCCTTCCTTATACACTATGCCATTTTCCTGAGTAAATACTGATGCAAAAAAACTGTTTCAGATCTCCCCCATCTCGTGAGGCTCCGCACATAGTCGACCACTCTGATCTTCAAGGGGACCAATTGTGTCCCTTACTATCCTTTTACTCTTAATATACTTGTAGAAACCCTTCGGGTTTACCTTCACATTATCTGCCGAAGCAACCTCATGTATTCTTTTTGCCTTCCTGATTTCCTTTTTTGTATTTTCTTACATTTTCTATACTCTACAAGTACCTCATTTGCTCCTTGTTGCCTATTCCTGCTATACACCTCTCTCTTCTTCTTAACCAGATCGCCAATATCCCTTGAAAGCCAAGGTTCCCTATGCCTGTTAACTTTGCCTTTAATCCTGACAGGAACATGCAAACTCTGCACTCTCAAAATTTCGCCTTTGAGTGCCTTCCACTTACTGAACACATCCTTGCCAGAAAACAACTTATGCCAATCCACTCTTCCTAGATCCTTTCTCATTTCCACAAAATTGGCCTTTCTCCAATTTAGAATCTCAACTCGAGGACCAGACCTATCCTTATCCATAATTAGCTTAAAACTAATGACATTGTGGTCACTGGACCCAAAATGTTCGCCTACACATACTTCTGTCACCTGACCTGTCTGGTTCCCTAATAGGAGATCAAGTATTGCATCCTGTCTCGTTGGTACCTCTATATATTGATTTAGAAAACTTTCCTGAACACGTTTGACAAACTCCAAGCCATCCAGCCCTTTTATAGTATGGGAGTCCCAGTCAATATATGGAAAGTTAAAATCTCCTACCATCACAGTACCCCATCCGACTCCCCACCCTCTCACACACACTGTTCGTAGTGACCCATCGACCCTCGCACACAGAATGTACCCCATCCAACACCCCACCCTTTCACACAAACACTCCACCCCATCCAACTCCCCAACTTCACACACACACATTTTACCCCATCAACTTCTCCAACCTCTGACACATACCCCATTCAGCTCACCAGCCTCTCACACGCATGGTACCACGTCCAACACCCAACCCTCGCAACTGACACTATCCCTCATCCAACTCCCCACCTTCACAAACTCACATCATAACCCATCAACCTCCCCACCCTATCACACACAATGTACACCAACCAACTGTGCACCCTCACACACACACTGTACCCAATCCAACACGCCACCCTCTCACACACTCACACTGTAGCCCATCCAACTCCCCACCCTTTCACACACAGACTGTACCCCATTCAACTCCCGACCCTCTCACACACAGTACCAAATCCAACTCCCCGCCCTCTCTCACACACACTGTATCACATCCAACTCCCCACCCTCTCACACACTCACACTCTACTTCATCCAACTCCGCACCCTCTCATACACATTGTACCCCATCCAGCTCCCCACCCTCTCACACACTCACACTGTACCCAATCCAACTCTCCACCCTCTCAATCACACACTGTACTCCATTCAAATTACACCCTCATACACACACACTGTACCCCAACCAAATCCCCACCCTCTCACACACACTGTACACCATCCAACTCCCCACCCTCACACACACACACTGTAGTACCCCAACCAACTCTGCACCTTCAGAGACTCAGACTGTGCCACATCCAACTCCCCACCTTCACACAACCACATTGTACCCCATCAAACACTCCACTGTCTGACACACACACTGTACACATCCAACTCCCAGGCTTCACACACATACATCAGCCTCTGCACCTCTGACACACACTGTACCCCATCCAGCTCACCACCCTCTCACACACACGGTTCCCCGTCCAACTCCCCACACTCGCACACTGACAATGTACCCCATCCAACTCCCCACCTTCACAAACTCACACCATACCCCATCAATCTTCCCACCCTCTCACACACACTGTACCCAATCCAAATCCACACCCTCTCATAAACTCTGTACCCCAACCAACTGCGCACACTCTCAAACACACTGTACCCCATCCAAATGTGCAATCTCTCTCTCACACGGTTTATCACATACAATTGCCCACCCTCTCACACACACTGTACCCCAACCAATCTCCCCACCTTCACACACTCACACTGTACCCCATCCAACTCACCATTGTCTTATACACACACACACACCCCCAATCAGTACCCCATCTAAATCCCCACCCTCTCTCACACACTTTTCCCCGTCAACCACTCCACCCTCGCACACACACTGTCCCCCATCCAATTCCGCACCTTCAGAGACTCAGACTGTACCACATCCAACTCCCCACCCTCGCACACATACAGACTTTGCCATATTCAACTCCCCACCCTCTCACACACACTGTACCTCATCTAATTCCCCACCCACTCACACATACACTGTACCACAACTAACTCCCGACCCCCACACCCTCACATTTCAACTAACCCATCTGCCCACCCTCTCAGGCACGCACTGTTCCCTATCCAGCTCCCTGCCCTCACACAGAGCTCCATCCAACTTCCCACCTTCACACAATCACACTGTACCCCATCAAACCCCCACCCACACACACTCACACTGTACCCCATCAAACCCCCACCCACACACACTCATACTGTACCCCATCCAAATGCCCACACTCACACACTCACACTGGACCTCATCTAACTCCCCAACCTCTCAGAGACAAACTGTACCCCATCCGACTCCCCACCCTCTCACACACACTGTTCGTAGTGATCCATCGAACCTCGCACACAGAATGTACCCCATCCCACTCCCCACCCTCTCACATACACACTGTACCCCATCCAACTCCCCAACTTCACACACACACATTTTACCCCATCAACCTCTCCAACCTCTGACACACACTGTACCCCATCCAACTCCCCACCCTCTCACACATACACACTGTGCCACATTCAACTCCCCACCCTCTCACACACACTGTTTCCCATCTATTTCCCCACCCACTCGCACACACTCTGTACCACAACTAACTCCCGACCCTCAAACCCTCACATTTCAACTAACCCACCTCCCCACCCTCTCAGGCATGCACTGTTCCCCATCCAACTCCCTGCCCTCACACAGAGCTCCATCCAACTTCCCACCTTCACACACTCACACTGTACCCCATCAAACCCCCACCCATACACACTCACACCGTACCCCATCAAACCCCCACCCACACACACTCACACTGTACCCCATCCAAATGTCCACACTCACACACTCATCCTGTACCCCATCCAAATCCCCACTCTCTCAAATACACACTAACCCATCCAAATTCCCAAACTCTTGCTCACACACTGTACCCCATCCAAATCCCCACCTTCACACACGCACACTGTACCACATCAACATCTCCACCCTGTAACACACACACTGTACCACATCCAACACCCCACTTCACACACTCACATTATACCCCATCCAATTCCCCACCTTCACACACACACACACACTGTACCCCATCAACCTCTCCACCCTCTGATACACACTGCACCGCATCCAGCTCACCACCCATTCACACACACGGTACCCCATCCAACTCCCCACCCTCGCATACTGACACTGTACTCCAACCAACTCCCTGCCTTCACACACTAACACCGTATCCCATCAACCTCCCCACCCTCTCACATACACTGTACCCTATCCAACTCCCTAACTTCACACACAGTGTACCCAGTCCAACTCCTCACCCTCACACACTTACACTCTACCCCATTCAACTCCCCACCCTCACACATAAACAGTACGCCTTCCAACTCCTAACCCTCTCACACACACTGTTCCCCGTCAACCATTCCACCCTTGCACACAGAATGTACCCCATCCAACGCCACACCCTCTCACACACACTGTACCCCATCCAACTCCCACCCTCTCACACACACACTGTACCCCATCCAACACCTCACCTTCACACACACGCAATGTACCCCAACAACCTGTCCAACCGCCTGACACATGCACTGTACACATCCAATTCCCCACCTTCACACATACACGCACTGTACCCCATCAGCTTCTGCATCGCCTGAGATACACTGTATCCCAACCAGCTCACCACTCTCTCACACTGACACTGTACCCCGTCCAACTCCTTAGGTTCACAAACTCACACCGTAACCCATCAACCTCCCCAACCTCTCACACACACTGTACCCGATCCAACTATGCACCCTCTCCCACACACTGTGTACCCCATCCAACTGCCCACCCTCTCACACACACTGTACCGCATCCATCTCCCCATTTTAACAAATACACATTTTACCCCATCAACCTCTCCAACCTCTGAAACAAACTGTACCCCATTCAGTTCACTAGCCTCTGACACACACAGTACCCTGTCCAACTTCCCACCTCCACAAACTCACACTGTACCCCATTAACCACACCACCCTCTCACACAAACAGTACGCCTTCCAACTCCTAACCCTCTCACACACACTGTTCCCCATCAACCATTCCGCCCTTGCACACAGAATGTACCCCATCCAACTCCGCACCCTCTCACACACTCACACTGTACCCCATCCAACTCCCCATCCTCACACAAACACATTGCACCCCATCCAACTACCCACCATCACACACTCATACTGTACCCCATCCAACTCCCCACCCTCTCTAAAACACACTGTACCCCATCCAACTCCACACCCTCTCACACACTCACACTGTACCCCATCCAAATCCGCACGCTCTCTCACACACACTCTTCCCCATCAAACACCCCACCGACTCACACACTCACACGGTAGCCCATCCATCTCCCCACCCTGTCTCACGCACTGTACCCCATTCAACTCCGCACCCTCTCACACACACTGTACGCCTTCCAAATCCCCACCTTCTCACACACGCTGTACCCCATCCGGCTCACCACCCTTTGACACACACAGTAGCCTGTCCAACACCCCACCCTCGCATACTGACACTGTACCCCATTCAACTCCCCACCTTCACAAACTCACACTGCATCCCATCAAACTCCCCACCCTCTCACATACACTGTAACCAATCCAACTCCCCAACTTCACACACAGCATACCCAGTCCAAATCCCCACCTTCACACACTCAAACTGTACCCCATCCAAATGCCCACCCTCACACACTCACAATGTACCCCATCCACCTTCACACACTAACACTCTACCCCTTCCAACTCCCCACCCTCTCACACACAGGCTGCACCCCATCCAACACTCCACCCTTAACACACTCACACTGTACCCCATCCATCTCCCCATCCACTCACACACTCACACTATACCCCATCCAACACCCCAACCTCAAACACACACAGTACCCCATCCAAATCCCCACCCTCACACACACAAACACTGTAACCCATCCAACTCCCCACACTCACACACACAAACACTGTACCCCATCCAACTCCACAAGCTGTCACACACAATCTGTACCCCAACCAAATCCCCACCCTCTCACACACACTCTGTACGCCATCAAAATCCACACCCTCTCACACACACTGTACCCCCTCCTTCTCCCCACCTTCACACACACACACTGTACCCAATCAACCTCTCCACTCTCTGACTCACACACTGTACTCCATCCAGCTCACCACCCACCCACACACATGGAATCCCGTCCAAATCCCCACCTTCACAAACTCACACCGTACGCCATCAACATCCACACCCTCTCACACACACTGTACCCCAACCAAATGCGCACACTCTCACACACACTGTATCCCATTCAACTCCCCTTCTTCATACACTCACACTGTACCCCATGCAACTCCCCACCCTCACACACTCACTCTGTACCCTATCCAACTCCCCACCCTCTCAAACACCCACTGTACTCCATTCAACTTCCACCCTCTCACACACACACTGTACTCAAACCAAATCCTCACCTTCACACATACACACTGTACCCAATCAACCTCTCCACTCTCTGACACATACACTGTACCCCATCCAGCTCACCACCCGCCCACACACACGGAACCCCATCCAACTCCCCATCTTCACAAACTCACACCGTACCCCATCAACATCCACACCCTCTCACGCACTCTGTACCCAAACCAACTGCGCTCCCACTCACACACCCTGTACCCCATCCAATCTCCCCACCTTCAGACTGTCACACTGTACCCCATCCAACTCCCCTTCTTCACACACTCACACTGTACCCCATCCAACTTCCCACCCTCGCACACTGTCACTGTACCCCATCCAATTCCCCACCTTCACAAACTCACCATACCCCATCAATCTCCCCACCCTCTCATACACACTGTACCCCATCTAACTCTGCACCCTCTCACACACACTGTACCCCAACCAACTGCGCACCCTCTCAGACACACTGTACCCCATCCAACTGTGCACTATCTCACACACACAGTGTACCCCATCAAACAGCCCACCTTTTCACACACACTGTAGCCCAACCAATCTCCCCACCTTCACACATTCACGCTGTACCCCATCCAAATCCCCATCATCTCACACACACACACGCACCCAAACTGTACCCCAAACAACTCCCCACCCACTCACACACACTGTTCCCCGTCAACCACTCCACCCTCGCAAACACACTGTACCACAACTAACTGCCAGCCCTCACACCCTCACATTTCAACTGACCCATCTCCCCACCCTCTCAGGCACGCACTGTACCCCATCAAAACCCCTGCCCTCACACAGAGCTCCATCCAACTTCCCATCTTCACACAATCACACTGTACCCCATCAAACCCCCACCCACACACGCTCACACTATACCTGATCCAAATGCCCACCCTCACACACTCACACTGTACCCCATCCAAATACCCACCCTGACACCCTCACACTGTACCCCATCCACCTTCACACACTAACACTCTACCCCATCCAACACCCCACCCTCTCAACCACACACTGTACCCTATCCATCTCCCCATCCACTCACACACACAGTACCCCATCCAGCTCCCCACCCTCTGACACACACTGTTCCCTGTCAAACATTCCACCCTCGCACACAGAATGTACCCCATCCATCTCCACACCCTCTCACACGCACACTGTACCCCATCCAAATCCCCACCCTCTCACACACTGTACCCCATCCAATCTCCCCACCTTCAGACTCTCACACTGTACCCCATCCAACTCCGCTTCTTCACATACTCACACAGTACCCCATCCAACTCCCCACCCTCTCACACACACACTGTACCCCATCCAACTCCCCACCCTCACAAATACACACTGTACCCCATCCAACTCCCCACCCTCACAAACACACACTGTACCCCATCCAACTCCCCACCCTCAAAAAAACACACTGTACCCCGTCCAACTCCCCACCCTCACAAACACACACTGTACACCATCCAACTCCCCACCCTCACAAACACACACTGTACACCATCCAACTCCTCACCCTCACAAACACACACTGTACCCCATCCAACTCCCCACCCTCACAAACACACACTGTACCCCATCCAACTCCCCACCCTCACAAACACACACTGTACCTCATCCAACTCTCCACCCTCACAAACACACACTGTACCTCATCCAACTCCCCACCCTCACAAACACACACTGTACCTCATCCAACTCCCCACCCTCACAAACACACACTGTACCTCATCCAACTCCCCACCCTCACAAACACACACTGTACCCCATCCAACTCCCCACCCTCACAAACACACACTGTACCTCATCCAACTCCCCACCCTCTCAAACACACACTGTACCTCATCCAACTCCCCACCCTCTCAAACACACACTGTACCCCATCCAACTCCCCACCCTCACAAACACACACTGTACCCCATCCAAATTACCACATTCTCACACACACTGTACCCCTTCCAACTCCCCACCTTCACACACTCACACTGTCCCCCATCCAACTCCCCACCTGCACACACACACTTTACCCCATCAACCTCGCCACCCTCTGACACAAACTGTACCACATCCAGCTCACCACCCACTCACACACACGGTACCCCGTCCAACTCCCCACCCTCACATACTGACACTGTACCCCAACCAACTCCCCACCTTCACAAACTCACACCGTACCCCATCAACCTCCCCACCCTCTAACACACACTATACCCAATCCAACTCACCATCTTCACACACTCACAATGTATCCCATCCAAATCCCCACCCTCACACACTCACACTGTACACCATCCATCTTCACACACTCACACTCTAACCAATCCAATTCCCCACACTCTCACACACCGACTGTACCCGATCCAACACCCAACGCTCTCACACACACACACTGAACACCATCCATCTCCACACCCACTCACACTCACACTGTACCCCATCCAAATCCCCACCCTGTCACACACACTCTGTACCCTATCGAACGCCCCATCTTCACACACTCACGCTGTACCTCATACAACTCTCCACCTTCACAAGCACACACTCTATACCATCTACCTCTTCACCCTCTGACACACACACTGTACCCCATCCAACTCCCCACCTTCATACACACACATTTTACCCCATCAGCCTCTCCACCCTCTGACACACACTGTACCCCATCCAACTCCCCACCTTCGTACACACACATTTTACCCCATCAACCTCTCCACCCTCTGAAATACGCTGTACCCCAAGCATCTGACCAGCCTCTCACACACACGGTCCCCGTCCAACTCCCTACCCTTGCACAATGACACTGTACCCCATCCAACTCCCCACCTTCACAAACTCACACCATACCCCATCAAACTCACCACCCTATCACACACACTTTACCCCATCCAACTCCCCACGCTCTCATACACACACACATTCACACTGTACCCCATCCAAACCCACACCCTCTCACACACACCTAGTAGCCTACCCAACTCCCCACCCTCCCTCACTCACACACACACACACACACACACACACACACACACTGTATCCCATCCAACTCCCCATCCTCTCACACACACACTGTACACCATTCAACTCCCCACCCTCTCACCCACACATACACACACATTCACACTGTATCCCATCCAAATCCACACCCTCTCACACTCACACTGTACCCCATCCAACTCAGGGGGGACAGTGGCACATTGGGAATGTCATTGATTGAGTAATAGGTCCAGGCTGATGATTTGCAGACAGGTGGATTATCCCACCATGGCAGCTGGTGGATTTTAAATTTAATTAATAAACCTGGAATTAAAATTCAGTCTGATGATGTCCGTTGTTGATGGTCGTAAAACCCATCTGGTTCACTAATGTCCTTTAAGGGAGGAAATCTGCCATCCTTACCTGGTCTGACCTACATGTGACTCCAGACCCACAGCAATGTGGTTGGCTGTTACCTGCCCTCTGAAATGGCCCAGCAAGCCACTCATTTGCATCAAATCATTACAAAGTCTAAAGGGAATGAAACTGGACAGACAACCCGGCATCGACCCAGGCACCAGAAACAACAATGTCAATCGCAGCCCTGTCGAGCCTGCAAAGTCCTCCTTACTAACATCTGGGGCATTGTGCCAAAATTGGGAGAGCTGTCTCACAGACTAGTCAAGCAACAGCCTGACAGAGTCATCCTCACAGAATCATACCTTACAGATAATTTCCCAGACACCACCATCACCATCCCTGGGTATGTCCTGTCCCACTGACAGGACAGGCCCAGCAGAGGTGGCAGCACAGTGGTAAACAGTCGGGAGGGAGTTGCCCTGGGAGTCCTCAACATCAACTCCGGACCTCATGAAGTCTTGTGGCATCAGGTCAAACATGGGCAAGGAAACTTCCTGCTGATTATCATGTACCACCCTCCCTCAGCTGATGAATCAGTATCCTCCATGTTGAACACCACTTGGAGGAAGTACTGAGGGGGGCAAGGGCACAGAATGTACTCTGGGTGGGGGACTTCAATGTCCATCACCAAGAGTGGCTCGGTAGAACCACTAGTGACTGGGCTGTCCGAGTCCTAAAGGACATAACTGTTAGACTGAGCCTGCGGCAGGTGGCGAGGGAACCAACAAGAGGGAAAAACATACTTGACCTCATCCTCACCAACCTGCCTGCCACAGATGCATCTGTCCATGACAGTATCGGTAGGAGTGACCATTGCACAGACATTCTGGAGACGAAGTCCCACCTTCACATTGAGGATACCCTCCATTGTGTTGTGTGGCTCTACCATCGTGCTAAATGGGGTAGAATTTGAACAGATCTAGCAACTCAAGACTGGGCAACCATGAGGCGCTGTGTGCCATCAGCAGCAGCAGAATTGTACACGAACACAATCTGTAACCTCATGGCCCGGCATATCCCCCACTGTACCATTACCATCAAGCCAGGGTTCAATGAAGAATGCAGGAGAGCATGCCAGGAGCAGCACTAGGCATACCTAAAAATGAGGTGTCAACCTGGTGAAGCTATAACACAGGACTACTTGCTTGCCAAATAGCATAAGCAGCATGTGATAGACAGAGCTAAGCAATTCCACAAACAATGGATCAGATCTAAGCTCTGCAGTCCTGCCACATCCAATCATGAATGTGGTGGACAATTAAACAACTCAATGGAGGAGGAGGCTCCACAAATATCCCCATCCTCAATGATGGAGGAGCCCAGCACATCATTGCGATTAATAAGGCTGAAGCATTCACAACAATCTTCAACCAGAAGTGCCGAATAGATGATCCATCTCGGCCTCTTCCAGAGGTCCCTAGCATCACAGATGTCAGTCTTCAGCCAATTCGATTCAGTCCACGTGATATCAAGAAACGGTTGAAGGCACTGGATACTGCAAAGGATATGGGCCCTGATAGTATTCCAGCAAAAGTACAGAAGACTTGTGCTCCAGAACTCTTTGCGCCCCTAGCCAAGCTGTTCCAGTACAGCTACAAATCTGGCATCTACCCGGCTATGTGGAAAATTGCCCAGGTATGTCCTGTACACAGAAAGCAGAACAAACCCAACCCGCCGCATCAGTCTACTCTCGATCAACAGTAAAGTGATGGAAGGGGTCATCCACAGTGCTATCAAGCAGCACTTGCTTAGCAATAACCTGCTCACTGACGCCCAATTTGGGTTCTGCCAGGGCCACTCAGCTCCTGGCCTCATTACAGCTTTGGTTCAAACATGGACAAAAGAGCTGAACTCCCGAGGTGAGGTGAGAGTGACTGCCCTTGATATCAAGGCCGCATTTGACCGAGTGTGGCATCAAGGAGCCCTAGCAAAACTGGACTCAATGGGAATCAGGGGGAAAATTCTCTGCTGGTTGGAGTCATACTTAGCACAAAGGAAGATGGTTGTGATTGTTGGAGGTCAGTCATCTCAGCTCCAGGACATCACTGCAGGAGTTCCTCAGGGTAGTGTCCTCAGCCCATCCATCTTCAGCTGCTTCATCAATGACCTTCCTTCCATCATAAGGTCAGAAGTGGGGATGTTCGCTGATGATTGCACAATGTTCAGCACCATTCGCAACTCCTCAGATACTGAAGCAGTCCATGTCCAAATGCAGCAAGACCTGGACAATATCCAGGCTTGGGCTGACAAGTAGCAAGTAACTTTTGCCCCACACCAGTGCCAGGCAATGACCATCTCCAACAAGAGAGAATCTAACTATCACCCCTTGACATTCAATGGCATTACCATCACTGAATCCCCCACTATCAATATCCTGGAAGTTACCATTGACCAGAAATAGAACTGGACTCACCATATAAATACTGTGGCTACAAGAGCGGGTCAGAGGCTGGGAATTCTGCAGAGAGTAATTCACCTCCTGACCCCCAAAAGCCTGTCCACCATCTACAAGGCACAACTCAGGAGTGTGATGGAATACTCCCCACTTGCCTGGATGAGTGCAGCTCCCACAAACACTCAAGAAGCTAAACACCACACAGGACAAAGCAGCTGCTTGATTGGCACCACATCCGCAAACATTCACTCCCTCCACCACCAATGCACAGTAGCAGCAGTGTGTACCATCTACAAGATGCAGTACAGGAATTCACCAAGGCTCCTTAGACAGCACCATCCAAACCCACGACCACTGTCACCTAGAAGGACAAGGGCAGCAGATAGATGGGAACACCATCACCTGGACGTTCCCCTCCAAGTCACTCACCATCCTGACTTGGAAATATATCGCCGTTCCTTCACTGTCGCTGGGTCAAAATCCTGGAACTCCCTCCCTAACAGCACTGTGGGTGTACCTATACCACATGGACTGCAGCGATTCAAGAAGGCAGCTCACCACCATCTTCTTAAGGGCAACTAGGGATGGGCAATAAATGCTGGCCCAGCCAGTGAAGCCCACATCCCATGAGCAAATAAAGAAACCTTACCACCCTCTCACCTACACAGTGTACCCAATCCATTTCCTCACCTTTTCAACAGAACCTTTACCCCATTCATCCCTCGGACCTTTCAAACACAGATGTGCCCAGCTTAGACCAATGTTTTGTCAGGCCTACATTTCAAGGTTCTCACTTGAAACATTTGTCAGGTTTGTAGCAATTTCTGATCCAGCAGCTCACTGTGGCATTTGTAGGGGTTTCATTCACTCTCTGTTCAAATTGATTATACAGGAAAACGAACCAAGTGGAATTTCCTGGGTGATTACTAATTTCCATCATCCTAATAGTGCCAATTTAATTCTGTTATATCATCACTCAATTCTATCAGATCCTCATTCAAACTAGTTTGATTTTCATTCAGTCCAGTCAGATCTTCTTTCAATCCAGTTAGATCCTCACTCAATCCAATTAAATCTCCATTCATCCAGTTAGATCCTCATTCAATCCAGTTAGATCTTCATTCAATCCAATTAGATCCTTATTCAACCCAGTTAGATTCTCATTCAATCCAGTTGGATCCTCACTAAGAATATCAGATTCTCAAAACTGCTACCATCTTTTTGTGGAACACCTTTTCTGTTTTTCTGAATGCTGCTGGGACCCTGTTGGACCACTATTGGATTTATGCTGAAGCATCTGTTGAGAGCTGTGCTGGAACTCTGTTTCAAATCCCAATGGACACTTGCTGCATGTCTGTTCAAGCCCTGCTGGAGCCCTGCTGCAGCCTGTTTGGAACTATCAGTAAAGATCTTCTCCCACATCATTGGGAGTATTTCCCGATGTTGCTCAATCAACACTTTGACCTCCTGCAACATTTGATCACCTATCGGGCATCTTAATGTTCCCTAGAACAGAAATAGCTGATAGGCCTAGGATCGTTTGAAAATTTATCAACAGCAATAAAAATAGATAAACTCTGCAAATCTCTCTCTTATCATATGAACATGTTAAAAGTGTTGCTGTGGCGAGCTATGTCCCAGAGGCTGAAGTCACACCAGTGCATATGCAGAGCAGATTGGGAGAAATCTTGCACCTTGAAAGATGTGATGGCAAAACCCAGGAGAGTGCAGGAATCAAACCTCAAAACCTCTGCACCATAAGGGCAGGAACAATGTTGCTGAGAGATACAGGGTGTTGATGGAAAAATACAGTGTGCTGATGGTCAGATACAGGGTGCAAATGTTCAGATACAGGGTGCTGATGGAGAGATACCGGGTGCTGATCATCAGATACAGGGTGCCAATGTTCAGATACAGGGTGCAGATGGAGAGATACAGGGTGCTGATGGACGGATACAGGGTGCAGATGGAGTGATACAGGGTGCAGATGGAGAGACACAGCGTACTGATGGTCAGATACAGGGTGCTGATGGTCAGATACAGGGTGCCAACGTTCAGATACAGGGTGCTGAGGGAGAGATACAGGGTGCAGATGGAGAGATACAGGGTACTGATGGAGTGATAAAGGGTGCTGATGGAGAGATACCGGGTGCTGATGGAGAGATACCGGGTGCTGATCATCAGATACAGGGTGCCAATGTTCAGATACAGGGTGCAGATGGAGAGATACAGGGTGCTGATGGACGGATACAGGGTGCAGATGGAGGGATACCAGATGCTGATGGAGAGGTACAGGATGCTGATGGAGGGATACAAGGTGCAGATGGAGTGATACAGGGTGCAGATGGAGAGACACAGCGTACTGATGGTCAGATACAGGGTGCTGATGGTCAGATACAGGGTGCCAACGTTCAGATACAGGGTGCTGAGGGAGAGATACAGGGTGCAGATGGAGAGATACAGGGTACTGATGGAGTGATAAAGGGTGCTGATGGAGAGATACCGGGTGCTGATGGAGAGATACCGGGTGCTGATGGAAAGATACAGGGTGCTGATGGAAAGATACAGGGTGCTGATGGACAGATACAAGTTGCTGATGGAGAGATACAGGGTGCTGATGGTCAGATACAGGTTGCTGTAGGAGGGATACCGGGTGCTGACGGAGAGGTGTAGGGTGCTGATGGAGGGATAAAGGGTGCAGATGGAGTGGTAGAGAGGGCTGATGGAGAAATACAGGGTGCTGATGGTAATATACAGGGTGCCAATGTTCAGATACAGGGTGCTGAGGGAGATATGCAGGGTGTAGATGGAGAGATACAGGGAGCTAATGGAGAGATACAAGGTGATTATGGATGGATACAGGGTGCAGATGGAGAGATAAAGGGTGCTGATGGAGAGATACAGCATGCACATGATGAGATACAGGATGCTGAGGGAGAGATACAGGGTGCTGAGGGAGAGACACAGGGTGCTGATGGTGAGGTACAGGGTGCTGATGGAGAGATACTGGGGGCTGATGGAGAGATTCAGGGTGCTGCTGGGGAAATAGAGCATGTGTATTTTTAGGATCGGAATGGGAGGACTGCACAGTTCATCTTGCCCACCACACCACAGTTTGCAACATTTGTGTACATGTTACATTCACTCACGAAAATGGCCCATTGTTCACCTTTGCTACTGTTAAACCCAAAAGAAGAAATGTAAATTTATTAGTTACCAAAACAGGAGAAAAAAATAAATGCAGCACACATATGCACAGATTATATATGAATAGTGAGTCCAGACATAAGAGTTAAAAAGATATACGAATCAGTCTTTGGCTGGTCCCTGAGGAGTAAACGATGAAACGTTGCAGCTGTTATGTTGGGTGATCCAGTAGAGCTGACTTCAGCAGTTGAGCAGTGATTTTGGAGATTCTTGGTTCTGCAGGTTGCCTGAAAGGAGTTGTCCTGTTTCCTTTTCAACTGTCGTTTTGTTGACTGGTGACTTGCTTCCAGCAATCAGAGAGAGACTTTTTTACCTGCAAGCACAGGGATACCTGGTTGATGTTCTTCAGCTGTGACCTTCACAGCACACCCTCGCACACCAGGCCTGGTACACCAAAACTAGTACACAGAGACCAGGGTTGCAGTTGGCTCTTAACTCTTCTTCTTGTGTATTCCTGGGAGGGAAAAACAAACATGTCTTTTGCTCAGATCTGCTTTCTTTTCAACTCACGTCATGCCCACAGTCTGGGATATAACTCACAGGAAATGGCTTCTGTTAAGATGGTAATCAGACTTCATTATCTCCACAACCACAGGAGATGACAGTTCAGGTTTTGCATTGCATCTCTTACTTTGAAGTGTCTCTGTCTGAAGTAGGTCTTGACACATTGTTAGGTGCGAAATTCCATTCTCTGGACTAGTCAGTGAAGTGTAATCCACGTAGGAATTTTCCAGAAAGTGGTTACTTAAAAGTTCAATATAAGCAAAAGCTGGCTGAAACTGTAAAGGTGTGTGTTTTTGAAAAGAGGATGTACAAGTGTTGGTAAGTAATTTGGGCTTTGGTCTGCTGTCAAGGCAGTGCAGAGACTAATCGTTGGTCACAGTAGTTGTCTGGATGTTCTTTCCAAAAAAATCTTAGGTGTGGAGGTAGAGCCGGAAAATCTTTGGGATCTCTCTGTCGAGTCTCAGCCCTTCAGGTTTCCAAATGCAGACGAATTGTACTGAGATGAGGATTCCTGGCTGGATACTGATAACCACACTATGGGTGGAATTGTCCCCGATTTGCCTAAGTGCTGTAGCAGGCACAAAAACATTTTACCTGCCAGCTGCAATGGCAGCTTTTCATTCCATATCGTCCCAATCCTGCCTCATTAATCATGCATTCCCAGGTAACATGTTATTTCGATGGCAGGCATCCCTCATCCACCCACCATGTTTTCACCTTGCTGCTTCCTCACGCTGGGCACCATATTTAAAATGCAGCCATGAGCACACATTTCAGTGCTTCCAGCCCAGGGCTGCTGCACAGAAGACATGGCCCCATGGCCCCAAAAGGCAGAAGACGGCAGACACCCCCCCCCCCCCCCAACCCCACCACCCCCCCCGGCCCCTGGTTTAGTGACGTGTCCCACAAGCGCCTTTTAAATGCCGTGGAGTCTCGCTGTGATGCCCTCTACCCCCGCTCTGGCTGCAGGAGGGGCAGCAACATCACTGTTCCAGCTTAGGACATGATGGCAATGGTGGTCAACACCAAGCCCCTGTAAAAGAAGCCAGCCACCCAGTGCTGCAAGAGGATGAATGATCTCCTCTGTTCCACCAGGGTAAGTCACTCATCTCATCACTCCCAACTCACACACTCATCACACATCCACAGGGATCTCCCTCACTGCCAGTGCAAGGGACATCACCATTCACTCTCTCATACATAGAGCTTCATTGTCCTCATCCCATCCATGGCGCCACTCACCACTCACACATGCCAGGCATACTTATCATCTGGCCCGTCAGGTGTCCTGCTTACACTCCCCCTTTTATTGTGTGCCAGCTTGTCCTGCATGAATACTGATGGGGAGACGTTGCAGACTGTTGGAGGAATCCCTGAAATCAAGGCCCTCAAGGACTTTGAAAATAGAGCCATCCAGCTGGCCGGCGATGACCGGGACCGATCCTGTGCTGATGGTGAGGTCGGTGCTGCTCTAGCAAGTGAAGGTCCAGCAGTGCAACATCCATCAGACAACCATGGTTCCTGCACAAGATAAAGGCAAGTGGCTCAGTCCAGGGCCTCTTCTCTGGGCTTTATGCAGCTTTCAGACCAAAGTGATGGTCTGGCCTCACTCACTGGACACATTACTGATGCCTGCACCTTGACAATGCTCACCATTGCTGCCAGAATGTAGTGGGCAGACGTCATAGAGTTCCTTCATTCTCTCTGTGTGCTCTCAGCACCTTTAAGGTGAGGCTGGCCCCCCCATCTCTTCAGCATCTGTGCCCAGTGATGCTGTGCTCCTGAAGGGGTCAGGTGCTGAAGGCAGACAAAGGGTAAAATGCATTTAAAGTTTCACAGCTGTGTCTCTGATATGACCCTGATCATGGAGCGCAAGTGAGCTGCCCTCAGCCCGACAGGAGTCAGACATTCTCAGAGGCTGCGTGAAGGTCTGTGGAGTGTCCTCACTGCATGTTGTCATCATCATCATTCACCTGCTATTGATCGACTACTAGGGCCTCCATTGTGTCTCCAGGACAGGAGCATTCTCACAGAGGGCATGTGCACTGTCATAAGCCAGACTGGAGTCAAATGCTCATAGATGCAATGTGAGGTTCTATAGTGTCTCCTCACTGCATGTCGCCATCATCCTCCACAAATCTGGCAGCTATGAGGGTCTCCCGAGCGCGCCTGCTTCATCTGGCCAGTGCGAGGGCCCCGTCCCCGTCAACGCCGCTTCGAGGCCTCCTCACCCTCATCCTCGTTGACATCATTCTCATTGGAGGAGACCTCCAGCTCCTCCATCTCCTCCTCAGCCAGCTCCTCTCCCCATTGCAGCGCCAGGTTGTAAAGGGTGCAGCAGATGATAATGATGTGTGACACCCTCTGCGGACTGTATTGCAGGGCTCCACCAGACCAGTCCAGGCACCAGAACCTCATCTTCAACATCCCGATGGTCTTCTCCACCAAGTTGCAAGTTGCAGCATGAGCCTCATTATAGCGTCACTCTGCTGCAGTCTGAGGCCGCCGCACGGGTGTCATCAGCCACGGCCTCTGTGGGTAGCCTTTGTCCCTGAGTAGCCAACCCTGCAGCCTCTGTGGACCCTGGAAGACATCAGGGATCTGAGACTGGCTGAGATTGTAGGAGTCACGGACACTCCCTGGAAACTGTGCACACACCTGCAGGATGTATTTGTGGTGGTTCCACTCCAGCTGCACATTCAGCAATTGAAATCCCTTGTGGTTGACATAGTTGACCATGTGTTGCAATGGAGATCTGAGCGAGTGCAGTCGATGGCTCCCTGAACCTGTAGGAAACGTGAGAACTGGGCAAATCCCAGTGCTCTTGCATCCTGGCTTTCCTGGTCCCGGGTGAAATGCACAAAGTTCTGTGGCTTCACAAAGATGGCGTCCGTGACCTCATGGACACATTTGTGGGTGGAGGTTTGTGAGATCCCACAGAGGTCACCTGTGGAGCCCTGAAAGAAGCCACTGGTGTAAAAATTGAGCACCGCAGTCACTGTTATGGCCACTGGCAGTGGATGCCCTCCATGTCTCTGTGGTGCCAAATCCTGCAGTAAGTGGCAGATATGACTGACCAGTTCCCTGGATATGCGCAGTCTTCAATGACACTGGTTCTCGGTCACCTGCAGGAATGAAAGGCGGTGTCTATAGACCTTGGGCCTAGCTAGGCACCGACCAGCAACGACTCACTGTGGCTCTTCAGTGGCATGTTTGGGAGCCCCAGCTGCCCCCACTTCTTGAGGGTGCTTCTCCTCCCTCTTCCCAGCCAGGCACCTCTGTCACTCTTTTCTCTATCATCTCCACTCTCTGTACGCCACGAGGCATACAGCTAGGTCACCAGGCTCCATGCTCCTGATGTAATCCTCCTGCAGGATGAAAGGGAGAGACACGTGGGTTAGCATGGGTGGACTAAGAACCTGTCTTGGTTGAGTCTGAAGGTTTCTTCACATCCCAGAGGGTGCTGACCACCACTTGGATGGCCAGAGTTTAGTGCGCTGCATGGCTGCCCGAAACCCCACCCACTTCCGCCCCACTCCACCTGACCGATTGGCAGCAGCTTTGCCCATTGGACTGCATGCTGTGCTCTCAGCTCAGGCACAGACATTCTCCTAACCCGCACTGCAAGGCTGCACTGTTAGCTTGAACCATGGGGAAGACTGGTCCAAACCGGGATGATGACATTGCCAGGGGCTGTGAGCCCCTCCACCAGTGACTGCTCCATGGCCAACTTTAGCAGGGAGAGTCGTCCAATTGTCCTGCTGTCCACTAAAATGCTTATTAGTTTGCAGTCTGTGCCCGAGGTGTGAAAAGCTCTGGAGCACTTGGTGGCCTCTGTATTGCTTGAGTGGACAGATAAGCTAGAGGCCCCACTCCAAGCATGTTAATGTGGCTGCACCTGAACTGTCTCAGCTGCGGAGGAATGGTCACTTTATACAAGGTTTCCCTAATGCATGGCCACGTCCCTCCCCCTAACCCCGCACATGCTTGTGCCCTCCCCCCCACAACTCGCTCCAACCGTGGGATTAGCCGTTGCCCCGGCACCACGCAGTCAGCCACCGGGAAAAAGCAACTTTCCTGTGCCCTCGTCTGAATGGGCAGCGCCTCAACCTTGAGGTCCAACAGACGACCCTCGTGAGTGCTGCCCAATGTTACTGTGCACTCACCTCCGAGTTCCCCTCGAAGTGCAGCTCACCAGGTGCATACCTTTTAAACGCTGCTGTAAAACACGCCTGGGTGTGAACACGCCAACATACTCAGATCATCCAGTGGGAGGGGATGAATCCGGCGAGTGGGGCTTATAATGATATGCAGATGTATTACAATCAGATTCCCGACGTCCGACAGCGGGAGATGCAGCCCGTCATTGATGGGCATAGCAGCCGATTGCGAACTAGTTTCACAACGTTGTGAAAGTGATTTTTGGCCTCCTCACCACATTCTCCGCTCACGCTGCTGAACAAGCCTGACACCAGCGGGCTCAGAAAATTCCGCCTGTTGTTCCAGACAAGGCGGTGAGAGAGCAAGCTAGGGCAGCCTTCTTCCTGGGCTTATTCCCCAAAACAACTGAGTCCAAAAACAAGTCCAGAATATAAAACTCATTTCAGTCAGGTGATTTCCAGAGAACCCAGGGCCTCAGTGTTTTTTTAAAGGAAGCATTTTTTTCCTCCAACAATTAAAGAAATCAAAGTTCAAATAAACAAATATCTCTCGTCTCCTCAAAAGTCTTACTGGACAGATAGCTTAAGTCAGGTGTTGTCTTGGTAAAGCCAGACTGCTCACAGCCCCCGATAAACTTAGCACTCTTTCTCAGGAAATGACCTGGAGCTTTTTTTAAGAGCTCGGAATCAATATTTTCAAGGACATTGTTATAGTTCTTAAAAATTATAAAAACACTTATGATTCCAGAATGGCGATTTGCAGTTTCTGATGGAGAGATACAGGGTGCTGATCGAGTGATAAATGGTCTCTCTCTCTCTCTCTCTCCCTCTCTCTCTCTCTCTCACACACACACACACACTCACTGTCTCATTCTCACACACACAGATTCACTTACTCTCTCACGTAGACTCACTCACTGTCTCACACACACACACTCACTGTCTCGCTCTCTCTCAAACACACGGATACAGGCTCACTGTCTCTCACACAAACACACACACACAGGCTCACTGTCTCTCACACACACACATACAGGCACACACAGACTCACTGTCTCTCTCTCTCTCTCTCTCACACACACACACACACACACACAGACTCACTGTCTCTCTCTCTCACACACACATACACACACATTCACTGTCTCTCACACACACACATACAGACTCTGTCTCTCTCACACACCCACACCCACACACAGACTCACACACACACCCACTGTCTCTCTCACATACAAACACAGACTCACTGTCTCTCTCTCACACACACAGTCACTGTCTCAGACACACAGGCTCACTGTCTCACACACACACACACACATACAGGCTCACTGTCTCTCTCTCACACACACACACATACAGGCTCACTGTCTCACACACACACATACACACACAAACTCACTGTCTCACACACAGAGACTCACTGTCTCACACACAGACACACACACACACAGGCTCACTGTCTCTCTTTCTCACACACACACACTCACTGTCTCTCTCTCTCTCACACACACATACACACACATTCACTGTCTCTCACACACACACACAGACTCTATCTCTCTCACACACCCACACACACAGACAAACACTATCTCTCTCACACACCCACACACAGAGACTCACACACACACACACACCCACTGTCTCTCTCTCACATACACACACAGACTCACTGTTTCTCTCTCACACACACAGTCACTGTCTCACACACACACTCACTGTCTCTCTTTCACACACACAGACACTCTCTCTCACAGACTCACACAAACACACTCACACACACACAGACTCACACACACAGACTCACAAACACAAGACTCACTGTCTCTCTCACACACACACAGACTCACTGTCTCTCACACACACACAGACTCACTGTCTCTCTCTCACACACACACACAGAATCACTGGCTCACACACACAAACAGACTCACTGTCTCTCACACACACATATGCACACACACAGACTCACTGCTTCTCTTTCACACACAGACACACACACACACACACACACACATACAGACTTACTGTCTCTCTCTCTCACACAGACACAGACTCACACACACATGCAGAGTCACTGTTTCTCTTTCACACACAGACACTCTCTCTCACACACACACAGACTCACTGCCTCTCTCACACACACACACACAGCCACAGACACACACACAGACTCACTGCCTCCCTCTCTCTCACACGCACACAGACACACACAGACTCACTGTCTCTCTCACACACACACAGTCACTGTCTCACACACACAGGTTCACAGTCTCACACACACACACACTCACTGTCTCTCTTTCACACACACAGACACTCTCTCTCACAGACTCACTGTCTCACACAAACACATGCACACACAGACTCACACTCACACAGACTCACACACACACAGAATCACTGTCTCTCTTTCTCACACACACACACAGACTCTCTGTGTCACACACACACAGGCTCACAGTCTCACACACAGACACACACGCACACACACAGACTCACTGTCTCTCTCACACACACAGAATCACTGGCTCATACACACAAACAGACTCACTGTATCTCTCACACACACACACGCACACACACAGACTCACTGTCTCACTCTCTCTCTCTCTCACACACACACAGTCTTACACACATACACAGACTCACTGCCTCTCTTTCACACACAGACTTATTGTCTCTCTCTCTCACACAGACACAGACTCACACACACATGCAGACTCATTGTTTCTCTTTCACACACACACTGTCTCTTTTTCACACACACAGACACTCTCTCTCACACACACACTCACTGCCTCTCTCTCTCACACACACACACACACACAACCACAGACACACACAGACTCACTGCCTCCCTCTCTCTCTCTCACACACACACAGACACACACACAGACTCACTGTCTCTCTTTCACACACACAGACACTCTCTCTCACACACACACACTCACACACACACACAGACTCACACACACACACTCATTGTCTCTCTTTCACACACAGACACTCTCTCTCCCTCACACACAGACTCACTGTATCACACACACCTACACATACACACGCATGCACTCACTGTCTCTCTTTCACGCACAGACACTCTCTCTCTCACACATACACACAGACTCACACACACACTCACTCACTGTCTCCCTTTCACACACACAGACACTCTCTCTCTCACACACAAACACAGACTCACACACACACTCACTCACTGTCTCCTTTTCACACACACAGACACTCTCTGTCTCACACACAGACACAGACTCACTGTATCACACGTACGCACACATACACATGCACACACTCACTGTCTCTCTTTCACACACACACTCTCTCTATCTCTCTCTCACACACACACACACACTCACTGTCTCACACACATACACAGACTCACTGTCTCACACACACACTCACTGTCTCTCTTTCACACACACAGACACTCTCTCATGCACACACACACATATTACAGATGACACAAAGATTGGCCGAGTAGTGGATAGTGTAGAGGTTAGCCATAATCTTCAAAACGATATAGATGGGTTGGTGGAGTGGGCGGTAAAGTGGCAGATGGATTTTAAGATAGAGAAGTGTGAGGTCATATATTTAGGGAGGTCAAACAGTTACAGAGATTACACAATAAATGGGAATATACTAAGATCTTGGTGTACAAGTACACAGGTCCATGAAGGCAGCAGTTCAAGTAGACAAGGTTGTAAAGAAGACATATGGAATGCTCTCCTTCATTGGCAGAGGTATAGAATATAAAAGTAAGGATATAATGTTGGAATTGTATAAAACACTGGCGAGGCCACAACTGTGTGCAGTTCTGGTCACCACATTACAGGAAGGACGTAATAGCTCTGGAGAGAGTGCAGAGGAGGTTTACAAGAATGTTGCCAGGGTTAGAAAATTGTAGCTGTGAGGAGAAATTGGATAGGTTGGGGTTATTTTCCCTGGAACAAAGAAGGCTGAGAGGTGACTTGATTGAGGTGTACAAAATTCTCCCTTGATGGAGAATTCTAGAGCCAGGGGACATAGATTCAAAATAAGTGGCAGAAGGTGTAGGGGGGACATGAGGAAGAAGTTTTTTACACAGAGGGTAGTGGGTGTCTGGAATTTGCTGCCCAAGTTGGTGGTAGAGGCAGAAACTCTAAACTCTTTTAAAAAGTACCTGGATCTGTACCTTAAGTGCTGTAAGCTTCAGGGACATGGGCCGGATGCAGGAAGGTGGGATTAGAAAGAGCACCTGGGTGTCCTCGAGCTGGCATGGACAAGATGGGCCGAATGGCCTCCTTCTGTGCTGTAACTTTCCTATGGTTCTAAGGTTCTATGAAAGGAAGGCAAGTAGCCAGAGTAAAGAATGGATAGCTGGGAATACCTTGAGATCTCCTCCCCAGATCAGGAAGGAAGGCACTGAGGGTGGAGGTGAAACTCGAAGGCCTAAGTGTTTCCAGTGCAATAAAGTGGGACACGTTCATTCAGAATGCTGGAAATTGTGAGGGAAGCCCATGGGACTTACTGGAGTTCATAAGAGAGTCCAAAAAGGGAACTCAAAAAGAAAATGCCACAGATCAAATTGTAGTTTTAACTACAAATAAGGGTCTGGAGGTAAACACTGCTGTGAATGCAGGTGAAGTGAATAAGGTTAATGAAAGATATAAAGGATTTTTGTCTAAAGGAAAGGTAACCCCTTTTTCATCAAATGATGCAGCTAAACCTATTATTAGGGGATAAGACCATAAGACCATAAGACATAGGAGCAGAAATTAGGCCATTCTGCCCATCGAGTCTGCTCCGCCATTCAATCATGGCTAATAAGTTTCTCAACCCCATTCTCCTGCCTTCTCCCCGTAACCTTTGATCCCCTTACCAATCAAGGACCTATCTATCTTGGTCTTAAATACACTCAATGACCTGGCCTCCACAGCCTTCTGTGGCAATGAATTCCATAGATTCACCACTCTCTGGCTAAAGAAGTTTCTCCTCATCTCTGTTCTAAAAGGTCTTCCCTTTATTCTGAGGCTGTGCCCTCGGGTCCTAGTCTCTCCTACTAATGTAAACATCTTCCCCACGTCCACTCTATCCAGGCCTTTCAGTATTCTGTAATTTTCAATCAGATCCCCCCCCTCATCCTTCTAAACTCCATCGAGTATAGACCCAGAGTCCTCAAATGGTCCTCATTTGTTAATATTAGGGATACAGGAGCTACTCAAACTGTTTTGCTGGAGAAGGATCTAGTTTTCCCTCCAGGGAGTTCAATGAAAGCTAAAGTATTGGTAAACAGGGTAAGTGGAGAGTACATCCCGGCTCCATTGTACAAAGTGCAATTGGAGTGTGATTTGTTGTCTGGATCGGTGGCTGAAGGAGTGGTTAAGAAATTACCCGTGGAGGGAATTGATTTACTCCTGGGGAATGATTTGGCAGGAGTGAAGGTTATGGCTTCGCCCATAATTACGGAAAGTCCGAGAGGCTAAAGAGACGGAGCAGTTACAAGGGACAAACTCCTGGTATTTTTCCATCGTATGTTGTGACCAGAGCAATGGCTAAACAAAGTCCATCACCAGAGGTCAAAGTAATACCATGAGCAGATGTTTGAGTAGCCAAAACTTTCTTTAAGGATGAAGATAATTCAAAGGAAGTGTTTGGTATGTCTTCATTAATCGAGGCTCAGGAAGCAGGTCCAGAGTTAAACAAGTTAGCACAGTCAGCTCACACGGAAGCTGAAGGAGTTCTGGAGTGCTATTACCTTAAAAACAGAGGTCTGATGAGGGAGTGGAGACGCCCTCACAGACCTGCGGATGAGGAATGGATGGTTGTTTATCAGATAGTGGTACTGCACAAATTTCGTTAGGAGACATTGCGAGTAGCACATGAAATCCCTATGGCAGGACATGTAGGAATACGGAAAACCCAAGCATCGATAAACAGGCATTTTACCTGGCTAAGACTTCAAAAGGATACAGTACAATTTTGTAAAATGTGTCATACATGTAGGTTAAACTCAACACGTAATCAAACAGCACCTTTAATACCCACACCAGTTTTTGAAGAACCAGTCAGGTATTAGTAGATTGTATAGGACCATTACCCAAAACGAAAGCAGGACATCAGTATATCCTTACAATCATGGATATGACAATCCGATTTCCAGAAGCTATTCCTTTAAGGACAATTACAGCTAAGGTGGTAGTGGAAAAGTTAACTCAGCTTTTCACTCGTTATTGCTACCAATTGAAAAACAATCTGACCAAGGCTCTAATTTCATGTCTAAAATTTTCCAGGACATAATCAGCAATTTGGATATCAAACAAATAAAGTCTACCACCTATCACCCACAGACACATGGAGCTTTAGAGAGACACCATCAGACTCTCAAAACCATGATTAAGACCTATTGCCATGAATACCCAAAGGATAAACCCTTAAGTGCGTCGACGGGCAGAGGGATCTGGGTGTACAGGTCCACAGGTCACTGAAAGTGGCAATGCAGGTGGATAAGGTAGTCAGGAAGGCATATGGCATGCTTGCTTTCATCGGCAGGGGTATTGAGTATAAAATCTGGGAAATCTTGCTGCAGCTGTATAACCTTGGTTAGGCCACACTCGGAATATTGCGTGCAATTCTGGTCGCCACATTACCAGAAGGATATGGAGGCATTGGAGAGGGTGCAGAGGAGGTTTACCAGGTTGCTGCCTGGTCTGGAGGTTATTAGCTATGGGGAGAGGTTGGAGAAACTCGGATTGTTCTCACTAGAGCGTCGGAGATTGAGGGACGACTTAGAACCATAGAACCATAGAACACTACAGCACAGAAAACAGGCCATTTGGCCCTTCTAGTCTGTGCCGAAATATTATTCCGCTGGTCCCATTGACCTGCACCTAGTCCACAAACCTCCAGACCTCTCCCATCCTTGATAGAAGTTTACAAAATTATGAGTGGCATGGACAGAGTAGATAGTCAGAAGCTTTTTCCCAGGGTGGAAGAGTCAATTACTAGGGGACATAGACTTAAGGTGAGAGGAGAAAACTATAGAGGAGATGTGCGGGGCAAGTTTTTTACACAGAGGGTAGTGAGTGTCTGGAATTCGCTGCCAGAGGAGGTGGTGGAAGCAGGTACGATAGTGGTGTTTAAGAGGCAGCTTGACAAATACATGCATAGGATGGGAATAGAGGGATACGGACCACAGAAGTGCAAAATGTTTTATTTTGATGGGCAATATGATCGGCACAGGCTTGGAGGGCTGAAGGGCCTGTTCTTGTGCAGTACTTTTCTTTGTTCTTTGTTGTTCTTGATTGGGACAAAGGATTAGGCTTCTTACTATTTGCTACCAGAGATTCTCCAAATGAATCGACTGGATTTAGTACATTCGAACTGATCTACGATCATGAAATAAGAGGCCCATTAAAAGTGATTAAAGTTCCTAAAGCACAAAGACGAACCCTCCATGTTGGATTACGTGTCCATGTTTTTAGAAAGACTCAGAGGAGCATGTAAAGTAGCTGAAGTACATAACTGTGTGGTTTGCTTAGACAATGTTATAATACATAGTAAAACATGGGAAGAACATGTAAAGCAATTAGAGGACCTGTTTAAGCAATTGCAGTTGGCTGGCTTAGTCATAAATCTGGCCAAAAGTGAATTTGCAAAAGCAAAGGTAACTTATCTAGGTCACATTATAGGCCAAGGGCAAGTGTTGCAAAGAACAGCAAATGAACACCCTAATAGAATTTCCCATTCTTAGAACTAAACGAGAAATCATGAGGTTTTTGGGAATGTGTTGGTTTTATCGGAAGTTTGTGCCTAACTTCAGCATAATAGCTGTACCTCTCACCAATTTGTGAAGAAACCAGAGAAAAGTGGTTTGGTCAGCAGAATGCAAGCAGCCTTTGAAAAGCTGAAGGCAATCTTAGTAAATGACCAGTGTCGGCCGCCCCTGACTCTACCAAACCTTTTAAAATGGCTGTTGATGCTCGTGACCTGGATGTAGTTGCAGCTCTATTACAAGATGATAAATTAGGGATAGAGGAGCCGGTGGGGAACTTTTCCAAGAAACTAAATCAGAGAAAGTGCTTTACGGTAGAAATAGAAGCTCTAGCATTGTTGTCATCTCTTCAACACTTTGTAAGTTAATGTTTCTTTGAAGTTTATGTTCGACACAATAACAAAGAAACACTAATCTACACTGACCATAATCCACTGGCTTTCATTAAAAAGTTTAAAACTCAAAATGCGAAACTGTTTAGATGGAGTCTATTGTTTCTATCATTCAATGTGAAGATTGTTCACATTGCTGATGAAGATAATGTGATCGCAGATGCATTGTCCTGGGTGTAAAATACTAAAATAAGTTAAAGGGGTAAGAAATGCTGAAGATTGTATAAGGTTGTATAAGGGGAAGGGTGAATGAAAGTAAATCTCATGTTTTGTTGTCCATGTGTTACACACCTTAAAATAGATGAAATGCCATTTCAAAAATGTGTTTCATCTCTTTTAAGGGTGGAGGCATGTAAGGAACATATCCATTTATTTTTCTCTATTTCTGTTGGACAATGGGTTTAAAACTACAATGGCTGCAGTTTGAAAGACTTGTCTACTAGAGCAGGATGAGAAATATAGCTCCTAGCCTGAAAGGAAAAAGGCCTAAAACCTCTCTTTTCTGTGTGTGTAAGATTTAAGTAATCCTTCAATATTAGTTAGCTGTCTTTTTCCCCTCATATCTCTATAACCTGCTCTCTCTCTGAAAACCCCTGTGAAGAAGAAAAGGGGAAAACCACCATTAGAGACACTGAAAAGCAAGTTCTCAACCAATGAACTGAAAGTGCTGGAAGACCACCTTGTGTCACCAACAAGAACTGAAAGGAATTTGGAAGACAGCGATCAAAATCAACCCATCGAATCCTGTACTCCGGAATTGGTGCTATTCAACTGTTGTGTGTGTGTGTGTATGTGTGTGTGTGTGTGTATAGGGATTTAAGAAGGGGTAGAATTTAATTTATAGTGTTAGAAGTTAGCAGTTCATATTTATTTCTTTTGCCACTAGTTAAAGGCAATTTGTTCAATAATCAGTTATTTACTTATTAAGTTTACAAACCTGGTGCTCGTATTCTGTTTCTGTAAATTAAACAGTTCGGTAGAATTGGAGTAATCTGATGGTTTGATCAAACTTTACACATTTGTCATGGCTAAGGGAGCAGTGGGATTTGATATTACAGCGCACTATCCCCAGTGAGTCATGGCAACACACACGCACTCTCACACAGCTGCTCTCACACACAGACTCACAATCTCTCATGCACACACAGTCTCACTCTCTCACACAAACACATATACACTCTCTCTCACACACACTCACTCTCACATGCACTCGCTCTCACAAACAGACTCTCTATCACGCACAGACTCTCTCTCTCTCACAAACAGACTCAATCTCTCACACGCACACACTCTCTCTCTCATACACAGACTCATACTCTCTCACAAACAGACTCTCTCACACAGAGACACTCTCATGCACAGACTCTCAAACACATTCTCTCTCTCACAAACAGACTCCCTCTTTCTCACAGACAGACTGACAGAGTCTGTTTGTGAGAGCGAGTGCGTGTGAGAGAGTGAGTGTGTGAGAGAGTGTATAAGTGTTTGTGTGAGAGAGTGAGACTGTGTGTGCGTGAGAGAGTGTGAGTCTGTGTGTGAGAGCAGCTGTGTGAGAGTGCGTGTGTGTTGCCATGACTCTGGGGATAGTGTACTGTAATATCAAATCCCACTGCTCCCTGATCTCACACAGACTCACACACAAGCACACAGACCCTCTCTCACACAGACTCACACTGTCTCACACACACGCACACACACACACAAACGCATGCTCTCTCACACAGAGATTCATTCTCTCACACACACAGACTCACTCAGGTGCAGACTCATCACACACACACACAAACTCTCCCACATACATACACACAGACTCACTCCCTCAAACATATATACACACACACTCACACACCCTCTCTCTCACATACACACAGACTCACTCTCACACACACACATAAACTATCCTGCACACACACACAGACTCACTGCCTCACACATACACACACACACACACACAAACTCTCCATCACACACACACATACAGACTCGCTGTCACACACAGACTCACAGTCTCTCTCGCATACACTCTCTCACACATACAGACTCACACTCTCTTACACACACTTTCTCTCTCTCAAACAGACTCACTCTCTCTCACACACGGGCTCCCTCTCTCTCTCATAGACAGACTCACACTCGCTCCACACAGGCTCACACACAAACACGCACACACAGACTCACTCTCTCATGCACAGACTCTCCCTCTCACACACACACTCACACTCTCACATGCATTCTTTCTCTCACAAACAGCCTTACACTCTCTCACACACAGACTCTCTTTCTCACACACAGGCTCTCTTTCACACACACTCTCTCTTTCTCAAACAGACTCACTCTCTCACACACAGGCTCTCTCTCACAGACAGACTCACAGTCGCTCTCATACAGGCTCACACACACACACACAGACTCACTCTCTCTCTCACACACACACACACACACACACACACACACAGACGCACACTCTCTCACACAGAGATTCACTCTCACACACACAGACTCACTCAGACGCAGACTCATCACACACACACACACACAAACTCTCCCACATAGACACACACAGACTCACTCCCTGAAACATATATACACACACGCTCACACACCCTCTCTCACACATACACACACGCTCACTCACACAACTCACCCTCTCCCTCACATACACACAGACTCACTCACACACGCACACACATAAACTATCCTGCACACACACACACAGACTCACTGCCTCACACATATGCACACACACACACAAACTCTCCAACACACACATACAGACTTGCTCTCACACACAGACTCACAATCTCTCGCATACACTCTCTCTCACACGCAGACTCTTACACACACACACTCTCTCTCAAACAGACTAACTCTCTCACACACAGGCTCCCTCTCTCTCTCATAGGCAGATTCACACTCGCTCACACACAGGCTCACACACAAACATGCACACACAGACTCTCTCACACACAGACTCACCCTTGCTCTCTCGCACACACAGACACACACACACACACAGAGTCACACTCACACACACATAGACTCACACTCTCTCACACACAGACTCCCTCTCACACATACACTCACACTCTCTCTCACATGCATTGACTGACAATCTCTCTCTCACACACTCTCCCTCTCACACACAGACTCACACTCTCTCTCTCGCACACATGCTCACACGCAGATTCACAGACACGCACACACAGACTCTCTCTCTCACACACAGACTCACTCTCTCACACATACTCTCTCTTACACACACACACTCTCTCACAAACATTCTCCATCCCACACATAGACTCACAACCTCTCTCACACACACACTCTCACAGACTCAAGCTCTCTCAAACACAGTCTCTCTCTCTCACGCATACACACTCACACCTAGACTCACACTCTCTCTTTCACACACGCCAATACAGACTTGCACTCTCACACACAGACTCACTCTCTTACAATCACAGACTCACACTCTCTCTCACAGACAGATTCACACTCTCTCACACACAATCTCTCTCACACACAGACCCACACAATCTCACACACAGACTCACACTCTCTCTCACACACAATTTCTCTCACACACAGACTCACTCTCACACACACAGACTCTCTCACACACAGACTCACTCTCTTACACACAGACTCACACTCTCTCTGACACACACTCTCTCTCACACACACAGACTCTCTCACACACAGACTCACACTCTCTCACAAACACGCTTTCTCTCTGTCACACACAGACTCTTTCTCACACATAAACTCACCCTCTCTTTCATGCACACGTTCTCACACACACATACACACACACACATGCACACGCATACACACAGGCTCACAGACACGCACACACAGACTCTCTCTCACATAGAGACTCACTCTCTCTCACACACATCTGTCTCACACACAGACTCAAACTCTCACACACAGATTCACTCTCTCCCACACACAGACTCACACTCTCTCACACACACTCTCTCCCTCACACATGGACTCTCTCTCACACACTGACTCAAACTCTCATACAGAATCTCACTCACGCGCACCCACTCTCTCACACAAACTCACATACTCTTACAAACACACACACACGGACACACACACAGACACAGACACACACACACAGGCTCACACTCTCTCACACAGAGACCCATTCTCTCTCACACACAGATTCTCCCTCACACAGGCTCTCTCTCACACAGATTCTCTCTCACACACACAGACTCTGTCACATAGACTCTCTCTCACACAGGCTCTCTCTCTCTCACACAGACTCTCTCACATAGACTCTTTCTCACACATACTGTCTCTCTCTCACACACACAGACTCTCTCTCACACACAGACTCTCTCTCTCACACACACAGAATCATAGAATCACAGAATCAAACAGTGCAGAAGAGGCCCTTCGGCCCATCGAGTCTGCACCGACACGTGAGAAATACCTGACCTACCTACCTAATCCCATTTACCAGCACGTGGCCCATAGCCTTGAATGTTATAACATGCCAAGTGCTCATCCAGGTACTTTTTAAAGGATGTGAGGCAACCCGCCTCCACCACCCCCCCAGGCAGTGCATTCCAGACCGTCACCACCCTCTGGGTAAAAATGTTTTTCCTCACATCCCCCCTAAACCTCCTGCCCCTCACCTTGAACTGTGTCCCCTTGTGACTGACCCTTCAACTAAGGGGAACAGCTGCTCCCTATCCACCCTGTCCATGCCCCTCATAAGCTTGTACACCTCGATCAGGTCGCCCCTCAGTCTTCTCTGCTCCAACGAAAACAACCCAAGTCTATCCAACCTCTCTTCATAACTTAAATGTTTCATCCCAGGCAACATCCTGGTGAATCTCCATTGCAACCCCTCCAGTGCAATCACATCCTTCCTATAATGTGGCGACCAGAACTGCACACAGTACTCCAGCTGTGGCCTCACCAAGGTTCTGTACAACTCCAACATACACAAACTCTCTCACACACACACTCTCTCTCTCTCACACACGCACATACACAAACTCTCTCTCACACACAGACTCTCTCACACACAGACTCTTTTACACACAGACTCTCTAACACACAGACTCTCTCTCTCACACACGCACATACACAAACTCTCTCTCACACATGCACATACACAAACTCTCACACACAGACTCTCTCACACACAGACTCTCTAACACACAGACTCTCTAACACACAGACTCTCTCTCCCTCTCACACATACACAAATTCTCACATACAGACTCTCCCTCTCTCTCACACATGCACATACACAAACTCTCTCTCACACACAGACTCTCTCACACACAGACTCTCTCTCTCTCACACATGCACATACACAAACTCTCTCTCACACACAGACTCTCTCTCACACACGCACATACACAAACTCTCTCTCACACAAAGACTCTCTAACACACAGACTCTCTCTCTCACACACGCAGATACACAAACTCTTTCTCACACACACACTCTCTCACACACAGACTCTCTAACACACAGACTCTCTTTCTCTCACACACGCACATACACAAACTCTCACACGCAGACTCTCCCTCTCTCTCACACGCACATACACAAACTCTCACACACAGACTCTCTCACACGCAGACTCTCTCTCTCTCTCTCACACACGCACATACACAAACTCTCTCACACACACACTCTCTCTCTCTCACACACGCACATACACAAACTCTCTCTCACACACAGACTCTCTCACACACAGACTCTCTCACACACAGACTCTCTAACACACAGACTCTGTCTCTCACACACGCACATACACAAACTCTCTCACACAAAGACTAATGACGCTCTCTGATGGGAATAAGGTACTCTGGATAGCGCATGTGGATGTCCGGAAGCAGGTTGTTGATAGATTGTTACACAGGGTGGAATTTTCCGTTTTGGAGATTATGTTGGTGGCAGTATCGAAAGTTGGAGAGACTTCTCCTGAGAAGGGGGCAGCTGAGTCTGTGCGATTTTGTGCCATTCAGCTCATTAATTATGCAGTCCTGAGGAGCATGTTGAACCTTGTGGTGGGCTGGGCAGGAAATGGCCCACACTGCTGTCTCCCCATAGATTCCAAAGCCCGGGCACCATATTCAAACAATACCCGGACAGTCATTCACACTTCCACACTGCTCCCAGTCTCTGCCTCCAGTCCGGACACAGTCTCAGCCCTCCCCTGTGCCCAGCCTTGGTGCAGTGTGAGTGATAGGCAGTAGATATCTCTCAGTGACAGTGTGAAAGGACAGCGAAAGCAGGATCACTGAACTGAATGTCCAGGAAGGAGTCGACACCCGCGTCACTTTGTAAAGCCGTGAAACAGAATGTTCTAAATTCCCGCTGGCTGGCGCGTCATTCGGGGGGGTGGTGGGGATGGAGGTGGGGACGAGATTCCAGTGTGACGGGCTTTTAATGAGCATTGATGAGATGCAAATAGGATTCCCGACACAGCTCCATGGAGTACTCAACCAACCCTTCAGCTCACAGGAAGTTAGGACACAGAGATTCCAAACTCATTCACTGATGTCGAGAAACTGATTTGTGACCTCCGCAAAATAGTGCTCCCCTGCCCAACCTCGAATCTCACTGCTGGTGGGAGTGTAAAATTCTGCCCAGGGCGTGGAATGAGAGATACAGTGTTGAGATAGAGAGATACAGGGTTCTGATTGCAAGATAAAGGATGAAACATAGAAACTAGAAGCAGGAGTAGGCCATTCGGCCCTTCGAGCCTGCTCCGCCATTCATTATGATCATGGCTGATCATCCAACTCAATAGCCTGCTCCCGCTTTCTCCCCATATCCTTTGATCCCTTTCGCCCCAAGAGCTATATCTAACTACTTCTTGAAACATACAATATTTTGGCCTCAACTACTTTCTGTGGTAGTGAATTCCACAGACTTCACTCTCTGGGTGAAGAAATTTCTCATCTCAGTCCTAAATGGTCTACCCCATATCCTCAGACTGTGACCCCTGGTTCTGGACTCCCCCACCATCGGGAACATCCTTCCTGCATCTACCCTGTCTAGTCCTGTTAGAATTTTATAGGTTCCTATGGGATTCCCCCTCATTCTTCTGAACTCCAGCGAATATAGTCCTAACCGACTCAATCTCTCCTCATATGTCAGTCCCGCCATCCCAGGAATCAGTTGGGTAAACCTTCACTGCATTCCCTCTATAGCAAGAACATCCTTCCTCAGATAAGGAGACCAAAACTGAACACAATATTCCAGGTGTGATCTCACCAAAACCCTGTATAATTGCAGCAAGACATCCCTGCTCCTGTACTCTAATCCTCTGGCTATGAAGGCCAACATACCATTTGCCTTCTTTACCGCCTGCTGCAACTGTATGCTTACCTTCAGCGACTGGTATGAAGACACCCAGGTCTTGTTGCACATTCCCCTTTCTCAGTTTATAGCCATTCAGCCTTCCTGCTTTTTCCACCAAAGTGGATAACCTCAGGGAGTGATACATGGTGCAGATGGAGAGCTCAAGAATGCTGAAGTGCACATACAGGGTGCTGATTGGGAGATAGAGGGTGCTGATGGAAAGATATAGGGTGTGAGAGAGATATAGGGTGCTGATGGAGGGATACCGGGTGCTGATAGAGAGATACAGGGTGCTGATGGATAAATAAGGTGTGCTGATGGAGAGATACAAGGTGTTGACAGAGAGATACAGGGTGCTTTTGGAGGGATGTAGGTTGCTGACTGAAAGATACAGGGTACTGATGGAGAGATAAAGTGTGCTGATGGAGAGATACAGGGTACTGATGGAGAGATAGAGTGTGCTGATGGAGAGATACAGGGGGCTGATAGAGAGAAACAGGGAGCTGATGGAGAAATAATGGCTGCTGATGGAGAGATATAGTGGGCTGACAGGGAGATACAAGGTGGTAACGGAGAGATACAGGATGCTGATGAAGAGATATAGTGTGCTCAGGGAAACATACAGGGTATGGATTCAGAGCTCGAAGGTGCTGAAGTGTAGATACAGGGTGCTGATGGAGAGATACACAGTGCTGATGGAGAGATGCAGGGTGTGATGAAAACGTTTAGGGTGCTGATAGAGTGATAAATGGTGCTGACAGATAGATACAAGACGCTCAGGGAGAGATACCGGGTGCTGAAAGAGAGATACAGCATGCAGGTGTTGAGATACAGGGTGCTGATAGAGAGATACAGGGTGGTCATGGAGAGATACAGGTGCTGATGGAGAGATATCGGGTGATGATGGAGAGATGCAAGGTTCTGACAGAGAGATAGAAGGTGGTGATGGAGAGATACAGGGTGCTGAAGTAGAGAAAGTGGGTGAATTATAGGGTGCTGATGGAGGAATACAAGGTGCTGATAGAGAGATACTGGGTGCTGATGGAGAGTTACAGGGTGCTGATGGAGAGATACAGGGTGCTGATGGAGAGATACAGGGTGCTGATAGAGAGATACAGGGTGCTGATGAAGAGATACAGGGTGCTGATGGAGAGATACAGGGTGCTGATAGAGAGATACAGGGTGCTGATGAAGAGATACAGGGTGCTGATGGAGAGATACAGGGTGTAGATGAAGAGATACAGGGTGCTGATGGAGAGATACAGGGTGCAGATGGAGAGAAACAAAAGCAGAAATAGCTGGAAAAACTCAGCAGGTCTGACAGCATCAGTGGAGAGAAAGACAGAGTTAACATTTCAAGTCCGTATGACTCTTCATCAGAATTCTGAAGAAGAGTCATACAGACTCGAAACGTTAACTGTATTCCCCTCCACAGAATCCTGTCAGACCTGCTGAGTTTTTCCAGCTATTTTTGTTTTTGTTTCAGATTTCCAGCATCCGCATTATTTTGCTTTTATGCTGATGGAGAGATGCTGATTGCTTTTGGAGAGATACTGGCTGCTGATGGAGAGAGAGTGTGCTGGTGGAGAGATACTGGGTGCTCATGGAGAGATACACTGTGCTGAAAGAGAGATACAGGTTGTGATGGTTTGATACAAGGTGCAGATGGAGAGATACCGGGTGCTGATGGAGAGATACAGGGTGCAGATGGAGAGATACCGGGTGCTGATGGAGAGGTACAGAGTGCTGATGGAGAGATACTGGGTGCTGATGGAGAGATACAGGGTGGCAATGGAGAGATACAGGGTGCTGATGGAGAGATACTGGGTGCTGATGGAGAGATACCGGGTGCTGATGGAGAGGTACAGAGTGCTGATGGAGAGATACTGGGTGCTGATGGAGAGGTACAGAGTGCTGATGGAGAGATACTGGGTGCTGATGGAGAGATACAGAGTGCTGATGGAGAGATACCGGGTGCTGATGGAGAGATACTGGGTGCTGATGGAGAGATACAGGGTGCTGATGGAGAGATACCGGGTGCTGATGGAGAGATACAGGGTGCTGATGGAGAGATACCGGGTGCTGATAAAGAGATACAGGGTGCTGATGGAGAGATACCGGGTGCTGATGGAGAGATACAGAGTGCTGATGGAGTGATAAATGCTGCTGATGGATCAATACAAGATGTTCAGGGTGAGATACAGGTGCTTTGGAGAGATACAGGGTGCTGATGGAGAGATTTATTGTGCTGATGGACCATACAATATGCTGATGGCCAGATACAGGGTGCTCAGGAAAAGGCACAGGGTGCTGATGGAGAGATACAGGGTGCAGATGGAGAGATACAGGCTGATGTTGGAGTGATAAATAGTGCTGATAGATAGATACAAGATGCTCAGGGAGAGATACCAGTTGATGATGGAGAGAAACAATATGCTTATGGACAGATACAGGGTGTGATGGAGAGATACAGGATGCTGATGGAGAGATAGAGTGTGCGTTTCTGGAGATACATGGTGTTGTTCGAGAGATACTGGGTGCAGATGGAGAGATACTGGGTGCTGATGGAGAGATACAGGGTGGCAATGGAGAGATATAGGGTGCTAATGGAGAGATACATGCTGCTGATGGAAAGATACAGGGTGCAGATGGAGAGATACAGGGTGCTTTTGGAGAGATGCAGGTCCTGATGGAGAGATAAATGCTGCTGATGAAGAGATACAGGGTGCTGATGGAGAGATACAGGGTGCTGATGGAGAGATACAGGGTGCTGATGGAGAGATACAGGGTGCTGATGGAGAGATACCGGGTGCTGATGGAGAGATACAGGGTGCTGATGGAGAGATAAATGCTGCTGATGAAGAGATACAGGGTGCTGATGGAGAGATACAGGGTGCTGATGGAGAGATACAGGGTGCTGATGGAGAGATACCGGGTGCTGATGGAGAGATAAATGCTGCTGATGAAGAGATACAGGGTGCTGATGGAGAGATACAGGGTGTTGATGGAGAGATACAGGGTGCTGATGGAGAGATACAGGGTGCTGATGGAGAGAAACAAAATCAAAAATACTTGGAAATGCTCAGCAGGTCTGACAGCATCTGTGGACAGGAAGACAGAGTTAACGTTTCAAGTCTGTATGACACTTCATCAGAATTCTTTTCCCACCTATTACTATTATTATTTTTAAATTTACTTCTATCCATTGTTTTACCTTTCAGTCTATTTCGATTCCTTCCCCCACTTAATCTTTCTATCCTTAATGTCACCATTAGTACATCCTTTAGCTAATATCATTACCGTCAACGCCCTTTGTCCTTTTGTCTATGATATTTTTGGCAGTCTCCCCTTTGCCTCCACCTATCACCAGTCATCTATCCAGCTCTATCTGTCCCACCCCCCTTAAACAGCTTATATTTCACCACATTTCTATTTCTCTTTAGTTCTGAAGAAGAGTCATATGGACTTGAAACGTTAACTCTGTCTTCCTCTCCACGGATGCTGTCAGACCTGCTGAGTTTTTCCAGCCATTTTTGTTGTTTGTGAGAGATAGAGTGTGCTGATGGAGAGATGCTGAGTGCTCATGGAGAGATATACAGTGCTGATGGAGAGATACCTGGTGCTAGTAGAGAGATACAGGGTGCTAGTAGAGAGATACAGGGTGCTGATGGAGAGGTACAGGGTGCTAGTAGAGAAATACAGGGTGCTGATGGAGAGATACAGGCTGCTGATGGGGTTATAAATGGTGCTGATGGATAGATACAAGGTGCTCAGTGGAGAGATACTGGGTGATGACGGAGAGATACTGGTTGCTGATGGAGAGATAGAGTGTGCTGATGGAGAGATACTTGGTGTTGATGGAGGGATACAGGGTGCCGACCGAGAGACACGGGGTACTGATGGAGAGATACAGGGTGGTGATGGAGAGATATTGGGTATTGACGGAGAAATGCAGGGTGCTGATGGAGGGATAGAGTATGTAGTTTTAGCGATACAGGGTGCTGATGGGGAGATACTGGGTGCTCATGGAGAGATACAGGGTGCTGATGGAGAGATACATGATGCTGATGAGGAGATACAGGGTGCTGAATGAGTTACAAATTGTGCTGATGGATAGATATAAGGTGCTCAGAAAGAGATACAGAGTGATGATGGAGAGATACAGGGTGCTGATGGAGAGATCCAAGATACTCAGGGAGCGATACAGGGTGCTGATGGAGAGATAGAGTGCGCTGATGGAGCAATACAGGGTGCTGATGGGGATATAAAGGGTGCTGATGGAGAGATAGTGTGCTGATGGAGAGATACAGGGTGCTCATGGGGATATAAAGGGTGCTGATGGAGAGATAGAGTGTGCTGATGGAGAGATACAGGGTGCTGATGGGGATATAAAGGGTGCTGATGGAGAGATAGAGGGTCCAGTTTTAGAGATACAGGGTGCTGATGCAGAGATACAAGGTGTGATGGAGAGATACACGGTGCTGATGGAGAGATATAGGGTGCTGATGGAGAGGTACTGGGTGCTGATGGAGAAATTCCCGTGCTGTTGGAGAGATACCAGCTGATGATGAAGAGATACTGGGTGCTGATGGGGAGATACTGGGTGCTTTTGGAGAGATACAGGGTGCTGACGGAGAAATACGGGGTGCTTTTGGAGAGATACTCGCTGCTGATGGAGCAAAAATGGGTGCTCATGGAGAAATACACAGTGCTGATGGAGGGATATCGGGTGCTGGTAGATAGATACATGGATGAGTGGGAGAGGGGGGAGTGGGAGAGGGGTAAGTGGAAGACGTGTGAGTGGGAGAGGGGGGAATGGAGAGGGGGCAAGTCGGAGGGGTGAGTGGGAGAAGGGGATGTGGGAGGGGGTGTGAGTGGGAGCAGGTGTGAGTGGGAGAGGGCCTGAGATGGAGGAGGGGGGAGTAGGAGCAGTGAGTGGGAGCGGGTTAGTGGGAGAAGTGGTGAATGCAGTGTGGAGCGGGAGAGGAGGGTGTGGGTGGGGGAGTTGGAGCAGTGTGTGGAAGAGGGATAGAATAGGAGAGTGAGTGACTAGGAGAGGGGGCGAGTGGGAGAGGGATTGAGTGGGAGAGGGGGTGAGTGGGAAGGGGAAATGTGGGAGAGGGGATGCTTGGCACAGGGGGTGGGTGTGACGGGGGATGGAGGAGTGGGCAAGTGGGCGAGGGGTGCATGTGGGAGAGGGATAGAGTAGGAGGGGGGGTGAGTGGGGGAGTGTGATTGGGGTAGTGGGAAGGGGTGTGAGTGGAAAGGGTTGCGAGTGAGAGAGGGGGGAGTGGGAGAGGGGGTAGTGGGAGAGGGGGGGAGTGTGCGAGGCAAGAGTGAGAGAGGAAGGAGTGAGAGAGGGGAGAGTGAGAGAGGGGGTAGTGGGAGAGGGGGGGAGTGTGCGAGGCAAGAGTGAGAGAGGAAGGAGTGAGAGAGGGGAGAGTGAGAGAGGGGGTAGTGGGAGAGGGGGGGAGTGTGCGAGGCGAGAGTGAGAGAGGAAGGAGTGAGGGGGGAGAGTGAGAGAGGGGGTAGTGGGAGAGGGTGAAGTGAGAGAGGGGGGAATGGGAGATGGGGGAGTGAGAGAGGGGGGAGTGAGAGAGGGGGGAGTGGGAGTGAGGCAAGTGGGGGAGGGCTGATTGGGGGAGGGTTTGAGTGGTAGGTTTGGTGAGGGAGCCGATGAGGCAAGGTAACCTACAAACCCAACCCCTTCAATAAATGAATATTGAGTTTGAATTTGTTGGTACCGAGTCTGTCAATGTTGTGAAATGATGGGAAGTGGTTCTGTCAGATATCTGTTCGATGTGGACCAGTCAGCTGGAGAATACAGCAAGAGGAAACTGAGGGAATGTAGACAAGTATTTCCTGACAGGCAGAGAAAAGAAGCCAATGTTCATGTGACTGAATATTCTGATGGACATGTTCTCATTGGAGTTACAATCAATACAATGCCCAGGGCAGATTTTTACTTTGCCCTTCTGGCCGTTTTGTTGGTGTGGGGACGGCCTTACAACCATGCTCCCGCCCACCCCACCTCTCCGCAATTTTACAGTGGACGGGCAAGGCGTAGGCAGGTCCCCTGTCCTTGTCTCAATTGAGGCCCTCAGTTGGCCAATTATTGACCATTTAAGAGCCATTTCCCAAGGGGCCTCAATTTTCAGGCTGGCGGGACGGGTTCAGGGGCAGCCGGGGAAGCCTTAAAGTCACCGTGTTCAGGCCTTGGGCGGGAAGGGTGGGGAGGCCCACATCAGCAGCCTCCTTCTAACATTGGGCATCCCATCCCCCCTCCAAATGGTCCAGCCCTGCAGGTCATCCCTCCCACCAACACCCCCACCCTCTCAGCCCATCCCCTTGGGCCTCACCTCTCCTCCCCAACCTGAGGCCCCCACACTTTCCTGTCCCTGGACTCTAGAGATTTTGACTCTGGGGACTGCAGGCAGTCCCAGTCCTGTCCACTGCTGGCCAATCAGATTGTCTGCTAGCTCTCTGGGACAGCACTTCCTCCCGAGTGAGGGGCGGAAGTCCCACCTCCAGCTAATGAACACTTGTTGGAGCATTAAGTGGCTGTGAGGATGTGTAACGGTGGGGATGTGTTCTCTACCAACCCCTCGAATAGCGGGAAGGGAATTGCCACCATCCTAAAAATCCTGGTCCAGGAAGTCAGTCATTTAGTTTCACCAATGGAGAGTGATAGCATGCTGAAATAGATGTATCTAACCCATTTCTTCAACACGAAGGTAAGTAGGAGCCTCATAGATTTATAAAGTTCAGATGGAGGCCATTTGGCCCGTTAAACCTGTTTGAGCTCTTTGACAGAGCTATTAGTCCTACACCATGATCTTTCTCTATAGCCTGCAAGTCTTTTTTTAATTTTTGCCAAATATCTTTTTGAATGTAATTGTTCTGCTTCTACCATCGTTCCAGAGAAATGTTTTTCTCCATGCCGTCTTTCATTGTTTTTCTCATTATCTTAATTCTATGTCCTCTGGTGACTGACTCTTCTGCCACTCAAAACAGTTTCTCCTTGTTCACTAATTCAAAACCCTGAGAGACTTTTATCAGCTGCAGAGAAGTGTTTCTGTAAATAATACAGTATTGTGTATTTAGATGCACTCAGGAAGCTGGGTGCAATGGGATGCAGCCTCCTGTCAATCCACATCTCAGCCTGCTCTGTTGTGCTCCTCCATTCCTTTCTCAACCAGTTACTTTTCTTCAAACCGTATTGTTGGACTCTCACTTCAGATTTGGACCCAGTTCAGAACACACTTTGGGCTGCAATCTCTCTCTTTATACAGCCCTATTAATGCAAATCATTTATTTCCACCTTCATTAGGAGATTCCGCCTTTCAAGTCTGGCACACGAGAGGCATCAAAATCCTTGCTAACTTATACATTGATAATATTTTTGCTTCCTTTGACTCTCTCTCTCTTTGGAAATATGATTTGCTCCACACACGCACTTCTTTTGCTATATTCAAATCAGAGATTTTGCGGGCAAAAAAATGCCCAGTTTCCTCTATTGCTCTCTAAATCACTGATAGATACTATGTTAGAATTAAATTCTTTCCTAGGGGGTTCATTTCCAAATTGCATTCTCTACACTGCCCTTCATTTTCTACCTTAAAAACTCTTTGGGGGCAAGACTTTGACTCAGACTTATCAGAAGATAACTGGAAGTCCATTCTCTCTCGTGTACATTCCTCATCCATATGTGCAAGACATAGGTTGCTGCAATTTAAAATCTTAGATAATTTCACCTTGGGTAGATAGATACAATGTAAGATTTATCCAAATTTTTATCCAAGCTGTGATAAATGTCATACTGCCCAGCCTCTCTAATTCATATGTACTGGTCGTGTCCTAAATTGGCTTTGTTTTGAACAAACATTTTGACATCACACATATTTTCAGTAGCAACATTGAACCTTCTCCTATTACAGCAGCCCCTGGAATGGAGCCAAATGGCATTCCTCTTACAAAAATTCAGACTGAGACACTTGCCTTTTCAACATTATTGGCTAGACATATTATTCTATTAAATTAGAAGCAGTCTGCGCCGCCTTTTTTTACTAATTGGATACACAATCTCATGCAGGATCTTAAACTTGAGAAAATAAAGTACACTATAAGAGGCTCCACTGATGGATTTTATTTAGCTTGGCGACCTTTCTTAGATTACTTTGAGGAACTACAGCTCTCTACTTTCATATAAACACAGAACCTAATCAGGGTCAGTTCTGTCATGTGAAACTATATCTGACCTATGATTGTTGTTGATTTCCTTATTATTTATTTTTTTGGGACTGAGCAGGGTTTTTTTTCTTCATCTTTCCTTTTTTTCCTTTACTTTTACTTCTTCCTCCTACTTCTCTTTCCCTTTCCCTTTCTTTCTCTTTCACTCCCAAATATAAGTGTATTAAATTATTGCTGTCCTGTAAGCTTTTTTTGTGCTGTTTCTCATTATGATTTTTTAAAATTTCTGTTTATTAGGTTTTGACGACAAATGAAGCTGGTGAAGGAATTCAAACAGTGGACAAAGTTTCTCTTGGGGGCAATACTATTCATCTGCTTGTGTTGTGAAATTTTTATGTAGTAGTTTGCACAATCAATGGGCAAGATACCGTACAATGAATTTACCCCAGCTATGGCAGGCTTCATTCATACCCACTGTGAAATCGGAATAATAATAAGCACATTCTCTTTCCCAAATTACATATTCTGCATCTTCCTATTGAATGTCATTGCTTGATTCAATTATTCACAAGTGAGACCAGTTTACACCAGCCACACTGGGCTCTCCAGAGATTTGAAGGTTATTACCATGATCAACCCTGCAGAAATTCACTTGGTCTGTTAACAACCTACATAAACTGCTTCTTATAGAACAAAGAACAAAGAAAAGTACAGCACAAGAACAGTCCCTTCGGCCCTCCAACCTTCCGAAATGCATTACCTGGCATTTGTCCGGATTATGACTGTCTGATTTCTGTTTTGCTGCATCAAATAGTTGGAATTTGAGATGAATCTGATCTTAGTTTATTATTGTCAATTGCGAATTGGTATTCTCACTCAAATTTGGATTCTAAATACAAGGAACTGAGGAAGAATAGTGTAATATAAGTGTTTGGTATATAGGGTTAATGTGGGTCTGAGTATAGTACTGCCCACACCGTAATGTAAGAAGGCACATGGCCCAGAGCTATGGTTAATGCGATGTTGGCCAGAGACGTGTTAAGATCTAGACTTGGAGATGCCTTCTTGCCTGTACCCTTTCCTGTATCTATATATATAGTTACAAGTAGTTAATAAAGACTTGCTGTTAACACACAGAAGACTATGAAGACTTCCTTAACAGCACGTTCTGTGACCATCCATTACAACATTACAGCTGGGGATCAAAAACCCTCAACCTCTCAAAAACTAACAGAAAGAAAACCTTCACCAGATTCTGAACTGAAAGAAGCGCACAACTGATGCTAAGATGCAGAGAAAATTTTCCAGGAAAAGCTTTAAACAGAAAAGCCTGGCAGATAAAGGCAGAAATCTCACTGCAGCAGAAGACTCCATAAGATCTCCCTTGGAAGTCCAGCTTCAGCTTGCAAATTAATAACCAGAGGATAACCAGGGAAAGAGTAGGGCCCATTAGGGACCAAGGGGGCAATCTATGGGTAGAGCCAGAGAACATCGGCAGAGTGTTGAACGAATACTTCACATCTGTCTTCACCCAAGAGAATGAGGATGAAGGGTATCGAACCCGGGGAGAGAGACTGTGAGGTTCTTGAGCAAATTGATATAGGGAGCGACAAGGTATTGGAGGTGTTGGCAGGCTTTAAAGAGGACAAATCTCCAGGTCCAGATGATTTGTGTCCCAGACTGCTGAGGGAGGCAAGGGAGGAGATCACAGAGGCTCTGACCCAAATTTTTTATTCCTCTCTGGCCACGGGGGAGGTGCCAGAGGACAGGAGAACAGCTAATGTGGTTCCGCTATTTAAGAAGGGTTGTAGAGATAAGCCAGGGAACTACAGGCCAGTGAGTCTCATGTCAGTGGTAGGGAAACTATTGGGGAAAATTCTGGAGAGAATCTATCTTCACTTGGAGAGGCAAGGTTCGATAAGGGATGGGCAGCATGGCTTTGTCAGAGGGAGGTCATGCCTAACAAATTTGATTGAATTTTTCAGGAGGTGACAAGGTGTGTAGATGAGGGTGGTGCAGCTAATGTAGTTTATATGGATTTCAGCAAAGCCTTTGACAAGGTCCCACATGGGAGACTTATAAAGAAGGCAAATGCACATGGGATACAAGGTAATTTGATAAAGTGGATTCAAAATTGGCTAAGTTGTAGGAGGCAGAGGGTTTTAACAGAAGGCTGCTTCAGTGACTGGAAGCCAGTGTCCAGTGGCGTACCACAGAGATCTGTGCTGGGTTCCCTATTATTCGTCATTGATATAAATGACATAGATGACTATGTGGGGGGTAGGATTAGTAAGTTTGCGGATGACACAAAGATTGGCCTGGTGGTTAACAGTGAGGTTGAGTGTCTTGGGCTACAGGAAGATATAGACGGGATGGTCAAATGGGTAGATAAGTGGCAGATGGAATTTAACCCTGAAAAGTGTGAGGTGATATACTTTAGAAGGAGCCATTTGACAAGGGAGTATTCAATGAATGGCATGACACCAGGAAGTTCTGAGGAACAAATGGACCTTGGCATGTGTGTCCATAGATCTCTGAAGGCAGAGGGACATGTTAGTGGGGTGGTGCAAAAGGCATATGGGACACTTGCCTTTATCAATCGAGGCATAGATTACAAAAGTAGGGAGATCATGTTGGAGTTGTACAGAACCTTGGTGAGGCTACAGCTGGAGTACTGTGTGTAGTTCTGGTCGCCACATTATAGGAAGGATGTGATTGCACTGCAGAGGGTGCAGAGGAAATTCACCAGGATGTTGCCTGGGATGAAACATTTAAGTTATGAAGAGAGGTTGGAAAGACTTGGGTTGTTTTCGTTGGAGCAGAGAAGACTGAGGGGTGACCTGATCGAGGTGTACAAGATTATGAGGGGCATGGACAGGGTGGATAGGGAGCAACTGTTCCCCTTAGTTGAAGGGTCAGTCACAAGGGGGCATAAGTTCAAGGTGAGGGGCAGGAGGTTTAGGGGGGATGTGAGGAAAAACTTTTTTACCCAGAGGGTGGTGACGGTCTGGAATGCGCTGCCTGGGAGGGTGGTGGAGGCAGGTTGCCTCACATCCTTTAAAAAGTACCTGGATGAGTACTTGGCACATCATAACATTCAAGGCTATGGGCCACGTGCTGGTAAATGGGATTAGGTAGGTAGGTGTTTCTCACGTGTCGGTGCAGACTCGATGGGCCGAAGGGTCTCTTCTGCACTGTGAGATTCTGTGATTCTATGAATAAATAACTTACACAACTCTCGGGAGCCACGCAACTCTCCAAATCCTTAAACAGCAAGCCTGCGGTTAATTTAAATGCCTCAGTACTCACTACCCTGCATCGCTGAATCAATCAAGTTGGCAGATAGCCAACCCATGCAGCCATTGTTAAACATTCTTCTGCATTTCTGGTTTTCCAATTGCAGATGACATAATCATACAACAGGATATTGGCGATTTAGGGCATAATTTTCTATTCTGGGACAAGTCTCATGGCAGTGCTGGGAACCTGGAGTGTTTCCTGCCATGGGGGCCAGTGGGAGTTTGTGCTGTACTGCACAATGCTGGCTTCATTAATTATTCAGTCAGAGGTTTCCTGACGTTTTTCACATCGGGGCGGGCTGGGTGGCATGTGCCGCACCATCATGCCTGGGTACGCCAATCACAGGGAACTCCAGCCACCAGGTTCAGTGACTCACCCTTGGAAGTCATGCTCATTGCAGTGGAGACCAGGAGGGGTGTCCTGTACCCAGAGGATGGAAGGAGGAGACCAAGTCATCAACCCAACCCAGTGCGGCAGGAAGACCCCGGGGAGCGCACAAAGGAAGATGGTTGTGGTTGTTGGAGGTCAATCATCTCAGCTCCAGGACATCACTGCAGGAGTTCCTCAGGGTAGTGTCCTCGGCACAACCATCTTCAGCTGCTTCATCAATGACCTTCCTTCCATCATAAGGTCAAAAGTGGGGATGTTCGCTGACGATTGCAAAATGTTCAGCACCATTCGCAACTCCTCAGATACTGAAGCAGTCCATGTCCAAATGCAGCAAGACCAGGGCAATATCCAGGCTTGGGCTGACAAGTGGCAAGTAACATTCGCACCACACAAGTGCCAGGCAATGACCATCTCCAACAAGAGAGAATCCAACCATCGCCCCTTGACATTCAATGGCATTGCCATCACTGAATCCCCCACTATCAACATCCTGGGGGTTACCATTGACCAGAAACTGGACTGGATTAGCCATATAAATACTGTGGCTACAAGAGCAGGTCAGAGGCTAGGAATTGTGCGACGAATAACTCACCTCCTGACTCCCCAAAGTCTGTCCACCATCTACAAGGCACAAGTCAGGAGTGTGATGGAATACTCCCCACTTGCCTCGATGAGTGCAGCTCCCACAACACTCAAGAAGCTCAACACCACGCAGGACAAAGCAGCCCACTTGACTGGCACCACATCCACAAACATTCACTCCCTCCACCACCAACGCACAGTAGCAGCAGTGTGTACCATCTACAAGATGCACTGCAGAAACTCACATAGTCTCCTTAGGCAGCACCTTTCAAACCCACGACCACTACCACCTAGAAGGACAAGGGCAGCAAACATATGGGAACACCACCACCTGGAAGTTCCCCTCCAAGCCACTCACCATACTGACTTGGAAATATATCGCCATTCCTTCACTGTCACTGGGCCAAAATCCTGGAACTCCATCCCTAACAGCACCGTGGGTGTACCAACACCACATGGACTGCAGTGGTTCAAGGAGGCAGCTCACCATCTCCTTCTCAAGGGCAACTTGGGATGGACGATAAATGCTGTCCCAGCCAGCGAAGCCCACATCCTATGAACGAATAATTTTTAAAAAGCTCAGTGCCTAGGGCCTCCACCAGAGGACTGCCCTGCGATACCGGAAATGGATAAATTAACTCATCCGCTCCATCAGGGTATGTGAATCCTCAGTTGATCACACCCACCTCACTGAATGGTAGCGTAGACATGGGCCTCAGTGTCAAGGGCGCTATCCATGCAGCCGATGCATAAAAGAGCTACTCAATGTGAAAAGGTGATGCCTCATAGCCCCACTGTAGTCCATCTAGTCTGCAGGTGGAGAAGCCACTGTGGTTCCCTGACCTTTCCACACAGAGTACCAACTGTACGTGCATCGAGGTCTCAATGGGGAGGGTGGCAGATGCCATGGAGAACCTAGTCCAGCAGAATGCCCAGTTTCTGTCAGAGATGCACAGAGGCCTGCACTTAATCACTGGAGCCATGGGTGAGTCTTTACAGTGGCTACGTGAAAGGGGGATGGGGCATATCAGTCTCCCTCCAGGCGCCCCTTCCCCTCAAGGAGTCAGGCAGGGGCCCTCGGGCACCCAAAGGGAGGAGGAGCAGCTGTTGGACACCTCTGGGGCTTCCAGTCATAACTCTCTGAGGGTGTCCGGTCCTTCCAAATCCCCCTTGCCTGTGACCCCTTCAGCTTAATCCTCTGTGACCACAGAGGGAACAGCTGCCCCACAGCAGGACAACCAGAGTAAGCCAGAGCCCTCCAGGCCTCTGGTCTCCAGAGGATAGCCGCTATGGTCACCCAAGACAACAGGGCCAACTGTTCAACAGGCTGCCTCCACCCCTGCTGCGAATGTCAGGGAGGCACTTAGAAGATGTGTTAGGGAATGAAAGATTAAGAAGATATGACTTCACATGTGGCTGCATGGGTGCACTATGATAAACAAATGACACTTTTGTAAATGTAGTCCACTTGCACTTTATTGTAAATAAACCACATTAGACCTGATTATAGTCCTTAAGACTGAGCCCCCCCAACTCCCCCACCGCCTCCCACCATCTTCCGAGGGAAAGCCCAGCCTGGGTCTATGTCCCCCAGAATCAGGAATGTGCAGTGAGGCAAGGACCTTTGCCAGGGCCTTTGTGAGCCATGTGCGAGAAGCCTCCAGCATACGCTGAGCCTTTGTCCTTCACGCGCTCATTTGTCCCAACGTCCTAGCAGTTTAGGTACAACATACTGGGATTTGCCTTCAGTTGTCCAATTGAGATTACCTACATCTCCACCCACCCCTGATGACCCAACCCCCATGCAGCATCTCGATATCTCCACCACGGGGCTCTGCAGAGTTGCGAGCGGCCAAGGCTGCTGTTATCTTCAATGTGCAGTCAAATACCTTTACCCCTCCCCCCATGACCCACACGCTTCCCCCCATGGCCATTGACCCCAAGATGTAACGTTTGGCCTTTGCACGGTTACCCATTAACCTGCAGGTGAATGTCAAAGTCCCCTACCTTCCCGAGGAGCCCACCCAGATCACAGTGGATCTGCCCCCCATCATTCTGCCAACCCCCAGAATCCACTTCTCCTTCCATATCCCATAGAAACATAGGAAATAGGAGCAGGAGCAGGTTATTCGGCCCTTTGAGCCTGCGCCGCCACTCAATATGATCATGGCTGATCCTCCATCTCAACATTACACTCCCCAGCTCTCCCCATATCCCTTTACACTTGTAGAGGCCAGAAATCTATTTCCTTCTTAAATATATTCAGTGACTTGGCCTCCACAGTCTCCTGCGGTAGAGAATTCCACAGGTTCACCACCCTCTAGGTGGGGAAGTTTCTCCTTATCTCAGTCCTAAATGGCCTATTCCGTGTCCTAAGACTGTGACCCCTTGTTCTAGACCCCCGGCCAGAGGAAACACCATCCCTGCATCCAGTCTGTCCAGCCCTGTCAGAATTTCATACATTTCAGTGCGATCTCCTCTCATTCTTCTAAACTCCAGTGAATACAGGCCTAGGGGGCCTAATCTCTCCTCATATGATAATTCTGCCATCCCAGGAATCAGTCTGGTGAACCTTTGCTGCACTCTCTCTATGGCAAGTATATCCTTTCTTTGGTAAGGAGGCCAAAACTGCACACAATACTCCAGGTGTGGTCTCCCCAAGTCCCTGTACAGCTGCAGTAAGACATCCTTGCTCCTGTACTCAAATCCTCTTGCAATGAAGGCCAACATACCATCTGCCTTCTTAACTGTTTGCTGCACCTGCTTGCTTGCTTTCAGTGACTGGTATACCAGGACACCCAGGCCCCTTTGTACATCAACATTTCCCAACCTATCGCCATTTAAATAACACTCTGCAATTCTGTTTTTTCTATCAAAGTGGATAACTTCACACTTATCCACATCATACTGCATCTGCCATGTATTTGTCCACTCACTCAATCTGTCTAAATCGCCTTGAAGCCTCTTAACATCCTCCTCACCACTCACATTCCCACTAAGTTTCATGTCGTCAGCAAACTTGGAAATATAGCATTTTGTTCCCTCATCCAAATCATTGATATATCTTGTGAATAGCTGGGGCCCAAGCACTGATCCCTCCACTATTCACTGCCTGCCACTCTGAAAAAGACCCATTTATTCACACTCGCTGTTTCCTGTCGATTAACCAATTCTCAATCCATGTCAATATATTACCCCAATCCCATGTGCTTGAATCTTACACACTAACCTCTTTTGTGGGACTTTATCAAAAGCTTTCTGAAAATCTAAACCCACCGCGGGGGGGACTGGAAAATTCCACCCTTAAAGACTGAGCTCATTTGAGACAGAATCAGAGTGGGTTTTGTAGAAAATTCACCCTCTGACCTCCTCCAAGCTTTTCGTTTATTCATTCACGGGGTGGGCCTCACTGGCTAGGCCAGCATTTACTGCCCATCCCCAATTCCCTTGAGAAGTGTTATGATTCCCATTGAGATTGTCCCTGGACAAGCCTGATCCCAGGGTGGAACCCGGCTTGATAGATCCTAACTTTTATTTTTTGTTTAGTGAGAGTAGCTACTGAAGAGTCACAGGAGTCAGCTGATGAACTTAAATGTTTTATTCTTAAGCAAAAAAAAGGTGAACTATATTACAATACTCCTTCACCCATAACTATACCTTTACAGATATATACAGATTTGAAAGGATAACATAAGTTACAAAAGCTATTTTATACTCTGTACTTACTGTGAACATTATAGTCCATGTAATCCAATTTGCACCCTGTGGTCAAACATACCACACTCTGAAACCAAGCCACAGATGCCACCTCAACCAGATCCTATGGATCTCTCCTCAACTCCCTCCTGATGCTTGTCACACTGTGAGCCAACCAGTCTCACTGAACTCCGTCCTTCTCGCGAGGGTCTCCAATCTCAACTCTCCAAGAACTCGCCTAGGAATCTTTTCCCAAGCCGATGATTTCTCTCAGATGCCTCCCGCAAGAGTCCACTTCCAGGGTTTTGAACTCTCCTTCTGATGTTCCTCTTCCCTGGGTCACCACATGCATTCAAGCTGTCTTCCATACACTCTCTCTTACTGACTCAGCCATCAACAGTGCACCACTGCATCACATGCCCATGGCAAAGAGTTACAGACCTTCAGTTGTCTCCTTGGGCCCTCTGACCTCTTGCATGCCTTAAATCTGCTTCCTGCCACTTTCTTCTCTTTAAGTTTGAAGCTTGGAGCCTTTCACTCTGCTCCTTACTTTCACTTCCACAGAACAGGGCCTCTTTCAGATTCCTGTTCCTGTCCTTGAACTAGACTGCCCTCTTGGGCCTTTCCTGTTCCACTGCCCTGGATTTGGGGACTTTCCTCTTTAGTTTCTGGAACCTGCTTCTGCAGTTTCCTCTCCTGTCCAGCCTCTCTTGGCAGCTGGCTTCAACTTTAGTTTGGGACTTGCTAATCTGTCCCTCTGTGGTCTAGCCTCTCTAGAGTCCTGGCTTCGGCTGAACTTTGTTTTTGGACTGGCTATCTGTCCCTTCTAGGCTGCTTCTGCTGGCAGCTGCTTCCAACTGAACCCAAACTGCTTTTTTTTTTGGTTTTCTTTGTGTGTATGTGTCTGTCTGTGTTTGTGTGTCTGTGTGTGCCTGTGTGTGTCTGTGTCTGTGTGTGTCTGTCTGTCTGTCTGTCTGTGTCTGTCTGTGTGTGTGTGTCTGTCTGTCTGTGTGTGTTTGTATAGGAGGGGCATCTCTTCCTGGACCCCTGTTGCTAGGCAACAGCATTGTTTTTTTAAACTTTTGTTTCTTTACTCCCCTTCAAGCGTGGTAAATGCCTCATTAGAATGCAGGCACCTTTTAAAGTGTAACTAAAACTCAACTTCCCCTTAACACACAAATACAGAAATACAAATGAAACTTAAACATTCAAGCTAAAACTCATTCCTAACACCCACAAATACAAACCTAACTTACTTAAACTATCTCTATTTCCAAACAGAAGGTGGTGGTGAGCCGCCTTCTTGAACCACTGCAGTCCATGTGGTGTAGGTACTGTAGGGGTTGGTGTGTGTGTCAGCTTCACCTCTGGCTTCTGAGCAGTCTGAATCACTCCCACTCCCTGGGTTCTAGACCTTGGACTTATTTGGGGGTTGTGACAAAGTGCAGCAGACAACTGGTTTTGGTGCAAGAAAAAAAACTCAGTTTATTGAAGTCACAAATGAACTTATAACATTAGGATTACACTGAGATTATACAGAAAGTACTTAGTTAAGAATCGGGAACACACTGCATAACGAGGGAAAATCACGCTACTAATCCCCTTACCCTTGTCCCACCCCCAAAACCTAACTAAATAGAACTAGGAGAGGTCAGGGATCATGCTCACCAACCAGGGTCCTTGACAGTTCGAAATCCAGCCAGGTAAGCCGGTTGCAGTTTTGGGGTACGCTCTTTGTGTCCTCTGGGGCCTGCCATCCCCACGTGGTCCTGGTCTGTGGAATCTGCGAAGGTTCTTCAGTTGGGTGGAGGGCACGGTTGTGGGTGGTTGATCTTTGTGGAGGGCTGCGGTTGCGGCCTTGTTGTCTTTGATTGAGCCTGCCACCTCGTACCCCTCGCCGTGATGTTGCCTGCGGGCCTGCAAACCTCCAGATCTCCTTCCTCCGCTTGGATCAGCTCCCTGCTTTAACTCTGCTTCAACCGCTCCCAACTGCTCACTGCCCTGTGTCAGCTTTCAAAACTGCTCACCCTTCTCTCTCTCCCAAAAGCTGCTCACTTCAGATCTGCCGGCCCAGTTATACTGTTTTTCGAATTTCTTATCTCAATCCAAATCAAGGTTAGTTCTTTGTCTGATTTTTGGTGGGCCTCTTCAGGTGATTGTTGTCTCATTGTTTTTAATGGGCTCGCATGATGTTTATCATTGTCTTCCTGCCCCCATAACTAGTCTTGAACTGAAAGCCATTGTATATGGGGAGTATTGATAGGTTCGCATAATTGCATTGATTGTGATCTTCCTGCCCCCGTAGTTAGTACCGATTCTTTTTGCAAGATTTTGATGGGCTTTAGTTTCGTGTTGATTGTTTTAAAGGGAAGAATGCGTATTCTGTCTCCTCTCGTTGTCTGGTTTCAGGTAAAAATCCAAAAGTCATATCCTTGCTGATGATATGAAAAATGTGGGAATTTTGAGAACCCTTCAGTATACCCACAGTGCTGTTAGGAAGGGAGTTCCAGGATTTTGACCCAGTGACAGTGAAGGAATGGTGATATATTTCCAAGTCAGGATGGTGAGCGAATTGGAGGGGAACTTCCATGCAGTGGCGTTCCCATGTGTCTGCTGCCCTTGTCCTTCTAGGTGGTAGTGGTCGTGGGTTTGGAAGGTGCTGTCTAAGGAGCCTTCGTGAATTCCTGCAGTGCATCTTGTAGATGGTACAGACTGCTACTACTGTGCATCGGTGGTGGATGGAGTGAATGTTTGTGGATAGGGTGCCAATCAAGCAGACTGCTCTGTCCTGGATGGTGTCAAGCTTCTTAAGTGTTGTGGGAGCTGCACTCATCCAGGCAAATGGGGAGTATTCCATCACACTCCTGACTTGTGCCTTGGTTGACAGGTTTTGGGGAGTCAGGAGGTGAGTTACTCGCCACAGGATTCCCAGCCTCCGACCTGCTCTTTTCACCATAGTATTTATATGGCTAGTCCAGTTCAGTTTCTGGTCAATGGTAACCCTCAGGATGTTGATAGTGGGGGATTCAGTGATGATAATGCCATTGAACATCAAGGGGCGATGGTTGGATTCTCTCTTGTTGGAGATGGTCATTGCCTGGCACTGGTGTGGGGCAAATGTTACTTGCCACTTGTCAGCCCAGGCCGGGATATTGTCCAGGTCTTGCTGCATTTGGACATGGACTGCTTCAGTATCTGATGAGTCGCGAATGGTGCTGAACATTATGCAATCATCAGTGAACATCCCCACTTCTGATCTTATGAAGGAAGGAAGGTCATTGATGAAGCAGCTGAAGATGGTTGTGCCGAGGACACTACCCTGAGGAACTCCTGCAGTGATGTCCTGGAGCTGAGATGATTGACCTCCAACAACCACAGCCATCTTCCTTTGTGCTAGGGATGACTCAAACCAGGGGAGAGTTTTCCCTCTGATTCCCATTGACTCCAGTTTTGCTCGGGCTCCTTGATGCCACACTCAGTTAAATGCTGCTTCGATGTCAAGGACAGTCACTCTCACCTCACCTCGGGAGTTCAGCTTTTTTGCCCGAGTTTGGACCAAGGATGTAATGAGGTCAGGAGCTGAAGATGATCTAACCTCAGGCAAGGCAATCCAGCTAGCTAGGATTGTCCTGTTTTTCTCAAAATGCTCAGACAGTCTAATAGGGGAGAAGCCAACCCTCAGTCCAGCTGAGGTTAGTGGTTGTGGTTCTGCATTTTGGAATGCTGACACCCTGGGAAATGGTCATCTAACAAATTTTAATTCGATTCAGGTGCCAGTGTCAGTCCTGTCAGCCAAGGAACCATAGCTCAAAGACCTCTGCCTTTGAACAACAGACACTCCACTTTACGGAGCGGGGGGAGCCCGGCTCCCAGTCATCAGCATGATCCTCGAGCCACTGAGAAATCAAACAGATCTTTGAGCTGATGTACGAAATCCATAACCAGCCTGTCTCTCTCTCCCGAGCAGAGATGCCTGCATCACCCTGGGTCTCCTCCAGACGGCAGAGGAGGTAAAGATTACTACTGTTGTTAGCCAGCCAGAACAGCATGGTGCTGAGTACTCAAACACTACTGCAGGCTTATCCATCATCATCCCAGGTCCCGGAAAATCCGCAATGGTCAGGCCAACCTACTGCACACAAGATTCCCATTGCACATCTACTGGAAGTGCTACCCGAGAATAATCAGCAGCCTGAAGAGCCTCTACCTCCAACTCTGATGATGGTACAACAGATCAACACAGCAAGCACAGTGTACACATTGCAGCTTCCAGCCAGCATGCACACCCACAAGGGATGCCGGAACCTGGTAGCAGCCTCTCACCATCAGGAAAATGTAGAGCTCAGTGTGCCACTCAACCACCTCCTCGCCACAGAAATGCTCTTCCTCAACCTCAGAGGGCATCAAGATGGCCCACACAGAGAAAGAAGAATAAAAACAGCATCGAGGAGACAAATACCATGTTCATCCACCTCACAAGAAACGATCGAAAGTAACAGCAACCGAGGAGTGACACAACAGCCGAACCGACCAGGCCTGGGTCACCATCAAGCAATGGAAGAAAAGGATGAAAGCAAACCCAAATACCAAACCAGCCTCTCAGCCAACAACAAGAACAGAACCACCAGAGCCTGCCACTGTGCCCACAGGGCGGTGAACAGAGGGTTCTAAAGCCTCCAGATCTCTAACTTCAAGGACCTAAAAGGGGGGAGATGGGCTAATGAGAATTTTGTTAATGCTAATACTGTAATAGCAATAACATTGGAAAGCATCAAGGCCATAACAATAAGGTAAATACATAAAACTTATAACAATGTAGTAAATGAAAGTAGCTCCATATCCATGGGATAAAGACTTGGGGGAGGTGTAGTATAAGGGTCTGGTATATACAGCGTTAATGTGGGGCTGAGTACATTACCATCCACACAGTGATGTAATAAGGCACATTACTAGACCTAGGATCAGTGTGGTGTTGAGAAGAGACATGTTAAGATCTAGTCATGGAGATTGTACCCTTTCCTTTATATATGTATATAGTTACAAGTAGCTAATAAAGACTTTTGGTTAACATACAGAAAACTACGGAGACTTCCTTAACAGACATGTTCTGTAACCAACGCCATTACGACAAATATTATCCTAAACTCCTCATGTGAAAAAGAGAAAGGAGCCCCTGAAAACCAAAATGTCGTCCTCAAAAATCAAAAAGTATCCCACGACAAAATTAACCTTGGCAGCTTTATTTCTCAAAAAGAGCCCTCGCAAAATGTATTATGACCCCTGCCTCTGCTGATGTTCTGTCATTTTGCCCATTAACAGATTTGTACAGTTTACTGTGGAGAGTCCCTGACTCTTTACATTGAAGTCTGCCTTGCCTAAATCTAGAATCTAAGCTGTTTCATGAATGGTTTCAAACATTTCATTGAACTCAATCACTATTTCATAATGTTCATTCACAGTTTGGCTGTTAAATACTGGGTGGAAAGCCCAGGTTTAGTTACGTTCCACGTGAGCCTCCTGCTATCCTACTTCATCTAATCTCAGATCTATCTTTCTATCCCTTTGTCCATCATTGGTTTCTCAACCTCAGATGCAGCTATTCTACCCTGTGTCGGCTACTCCCTGAATAAGGTGGTTCCCAATAAGATGGTTCCCTCTAATTCCCGATTGGATTTATGAGTGACTAGCTTATATTGATGGGCCCTTGTTTTGGATTCATCTACAGATGGAAATATTTCTATGTCTGTACTATTAGAGTCTTTCATATCTTGAAGATCTCTATTGGTCTTCTCTTTTCCACAGAAACCAGCCCCAACCTCTTCAGTTTTTTAATGGTACGTATAATCTCTCAGTTCTAGAACATATGTAAATCAATTCTGCTCCTTCTCCAGTTTCTTTATGTTGAGAATGGGAATTCCTAAACTTTCCATATGTAAGAAGTTCACCAAAACCATAATTATTAAAAAAAAAACCCTTCTGTGCACTAAACGGCTGCACTAGGACCCCAGGGATACTAATAAATTGGGAACACATTTCTGTCTTAATTGGCATAAAGTTACTGTTGGGATCTTGTGTATGAACACAGCCCAGTGTGAATGCTTGAAATATTTGAGGTATTGGGACCTGCCCTGATCCTCAGTCTGAGCTGTAGATGTGTTTCACTCTGTGAGCCTGCAGTCTCACTTAGTACAGCTCCTTCTGTCAGACATGGGAACACATTTCCCTTACCTACTCACCCTCACCCTCAGCACCCTCCTCCTCTGGCTCGAATTAACCTCCGCAAAGGGACACAACTCCACTGGTGAGTTCAACCTTGTTTCGGAGTCTTGAAAGTGAATTTAAGATTGGTTAGCTAACAGGAAGCAGGGAGTGGGGATAAATGGGTCTGTTTCTGGTTGGTAAGCTGTAACTAGTGGTGTGCCACAGGGATCAGTGCTGGGGCCTAAACTATATGCAATCTCCATCAGTGACTTGGATGAAGGGACGGAATGCCTGCTTGATAAATTTGCCGATGACACTAATGGAGGTGGGAAAGTAAGTTGTCAAGAGGAGATAGAGAGTCTGCAAAGGGATATTGACAGGTTAAGTGAGTGGACAAAAATTTGGCAGCTGGAGTATAATGTGGGGAAATATGAACTTGTCCACTTTGGCAGGGAGAATTGAAAAGCAGTATACTCTTTATGTGATTCATGTACCAGAACACACAGATCCTCCTGTACCACCAAGTGCTGCAATCTCTCTCTATTTAAAGTTAACATGCAGGTACAACAAGTGATTTGGAAATAAAATGGAGTGTTGGAGTTTACTGTAAGAGGCAAGGAAATCAAACTGCAGCTGTACAGGGCGTTGGTGAGGCCACATCTGGAGTTTTGTGTACAGTATTGGTCTCCTGCCTGTGACACGTTCTGTCTTTCTCTCTCCTCTCTGTGACACTGTCTGTCTCTCCTGTCTGTGCCACTCTCCCTCTCTCTCCCGTCTGCGACACTTCTATCTCCCATCTGCGGCACTCTCTCTCTCCTGTCAATGACTCTCTCTTTCTCCCGTCTGTGACATTGTATCTCTCTCTCTCCCGTCTGCGACACTCTCTCTCCTGTCTGTGACTCTCTCTTTCTCCTGTCTGTGACATTGTATCTCTCTCCCGTCTGCGACACTCTCTTTCTACTGTCTGTGACTCTCTCTCCCACCTGTCTGCGACATTGTCTCTCTCTCTCTCCTGTCTGTGACACTCTCTCTCTCCTGTCTGCGGCACTCTCTCCTTCTTGTCTGTCATTCTCTCTCTCTCTCCCCTGTCTGCGACACTCTTTCTCCTGTTGTTGACACTCCCTCTCCTATTGGTTACTCTCTCTCCTGTCTGCGACATTCTCTCCCTATGTCTGTGACATTCTCATTCTCTTGCCTGCCTGTGAAACTCTCTCTCTCCTGCCCGTGACATCCTCTCTCCTGTCTGCGACAGTATCCCTCTCTCCTGTCTGTGACATTCTCCCTCCTTTTCTCTCCTGTCTGTGACACTCTCTCCTGTCTGTGACATTCTCTCTCTCTCTTCTGCTTGCGGCTGCCTCTCTCTCTCTCTCCTGTCTGTAACACTCTCTCTCCCTCTTGTCTGTCATTCTCTCTCTCTCTCCTATCTGCAACACTCGTTCTCCTATTGGTGAGTCTCTCTTTCTATCTCTCTCCCTCTCTCCTGTCGTTGACACTCTCTCTCCTGTCAGTGACTCTCTCTCTCCCTCCTGTCTGTGACATTCTCTCTCTCTCTCTCCTGTCAGTGACATTCTCTCTCTCTCTCCTGTCTGTGGCATTCTCTCTCTGCAGTCTGTGACATTCCCTCTCTCTCCAGTCCGTGACATCCTCTCTGTCTCCTGTCTGTGACACTCTCTCTCCTGTCTGCGTCACATTCTCTCTGTCCTGACTGAGACCCTCTCTCTCTCTCTCCTGTCTGCGAAACGTTCTCTCTCTCTCCTATTTGCGTCACACTCTCTCTCTCCTGTCTGCGAAACACTCTCTCTTGTCTGTGACTCCCTCTCTCTCTCTCCTGTCTGCGAAACTCTCTGTCTCTCTCTCTCCTGTCTGCGAAACTCTCTCTCTCTTGTCTGTGACTCGCTCTCTCCTTCTCCTGTCTGCGAAACTCTCTGTCTCTCTCTCTCCTGTCTGCGAAACTCTCTCTCTCTTGTCTGTGACTCCCTCTCTCTCTCTCTCCTATCTGCGAAACTCTCTCTCTCTTGTATGTGACTCTCCCTCTCTCCTATCTGCGAAACTCTCTGTCGCTCTCTCTCCTGTTTGCGAAACTCTCTCCCTCTCCTACCTGCATCACACTCTCTCTCTCTCTCATCTGTGACATTTTCACTCTCTGTCCTGTCTGTGACATTTTCTCTCTCTGTCCTGTCTGTGACATTTTCTCTCTCTCTCCTGTCTGTGACATTTTCTCCCTCTCTCCTGTCTGTGAAATACTCTCTCTTTCTCCTATCTGTGAAATACTCTCTCTCTCTCTCCTGTCAGTGAAATACTCTCTCTCTCCTGTCTGTGGCATTCTCTCTCTCTCTCCTGTCAGTGAAATACTCTCTCTCTCTCCTGTCTGTGAAATACTCTCTCTCTCTCTCCTGTCAGTGAAATACTCTCTCTCTCTCCTGTCTGTGGCATTCTCTCTCTCTCTCCTATCTGTGAAATACGATCTCTCTTTCCTGTCTGTGGCATTCTCTCTCTCTCCAGTCCGTGACATCCTCTCTGTCTCCTGTCTGCGAAACTCTCTCTCCCTTGTCTGTGCCTCCCTCTCTCTCTCTCTCTCTCCTGTCTGCGAAACTCTCTCTCTCTCTCTCTCTCCTGTCTGTGAAACTCTCTCTCTCTGGTCTGTGACTCCCTCTCTCTCTCTCCTGTCTGCGAAACTCTCTCTCTCCTGTTTGCGAAACTCTCTCTCTCTCCTACCTGCAACACACTCTCTCTCTCTGTCGTCTGTGACATTTTCTCTCTCTGTCCTTTCTGTGACATTTTCTCTCTCTCTCCTGTCAGTGAAATAGTCTTTCTCTCTCTCCTATCTGTGAAATACGATCTCTCTTTCCTGTCTGTGATACTCCCTCTCTCCCTCCTGTCTGCGACACTCACTCTCTCTCCTATGAGTCATATTCTCTCCCTCTTTCCTGTCTGTGATACTCTCTCTTGCTCCTGTCTCCGACACTTATTATCCACTGTCTGTAACACTCTCACTCTCCCTCTCCTGCCTGTGACATTCTCTCTATCTGTACTGTCTGTGACTCTCTCTCTCCCTCCTTTCTGTGACTCTCTCTCTCTCTCCAGTCTGTGACTCTCTCTCTCCCTCCAGTCTGTGACACTCTCTCTCTCTCCAGTCTGTGACACTCTCTCTCCCTCCAGTCTGTGACTCTCTCTCCCTCCAGTCTGTGACTCTCTCTCTCCCTCCAGTCTGTGACTCTCTCTCTCCCTCCAGTCTGTGACTCTCTCTCTCTCCCTCCAGTCTGTGACTCTCTCTCTCCCTCCAGTCTGTGACTCTCTCTCTCCCTCCAGTCTGTGACTCTCTCTCTCTCTCCAGTCTGTGACTCTCTCTCTCCAGTCTGTGACTCTCTCTCTCCCTCCAGTCTGTGACTCTCTCTCTCTTCCTCCAGTCTGTGACTCTCTCTCTCTTCCTCCAGTCTGTGACTCTCTCTCTCCCTCCAGTCTGTGACTCTCTCTCTCTCCAGTCTGTGACTCTCTCTCTCCCTCCAATCTGTGACTCTCTCTGTCCCTCCAGTCTGTGACTCTCTCTCTCCCTCCAGTCTGTGACTCTCTCTCTCCCTCCAGTCTGTGACTCTCTCTCTCCCTCCAGTCTGTGACTCTCTCTCTCCCTCCAGTCTGTGACTCTCTCTCTCCCTCCAGTCTATGACTCTCTCTCTCCCTCCAGTCTGTGACTCTCTCTCTCCCTCCAGTCTGTGACTCTCTCTCTCCCTCCAGTCTGTGACTCTCTCTCTCTCTCTTGTCTGTGATACTCTCTCTCTCTCCAGTCTGTGACATACTCTCTCTCTCCCTCCAGTCTGTGACTCTCTCTCTCTCCAGTCTGTGACATACTCTCTCACTCCTGTCTGTGACATTCCCTCTCTCTCTTCTGTCTGTGATACTCTCTCTCTCCTGTCTGTTTCATTCTCTCTCACTCTCTCTCCAGTCCGTGACACTCCCATCTCCTGTCTGTGACATCCTCTCTCTCTCCTGTCTGTGGCATTCTCTCTCTGCAGTCTGTGACATTCCCTCTCTCTCCAGTCCGTGACATCCTCTCTGTCTCCTGTCTGTGACACTCTCTCTCCTGTCTGCGTCACATTCTCTCTGTCCTGACTGAGACCCTCTCTCTCTCTCTCCTGTCTGCGAAACGTTCTCTCTCTCTCCTATTTGCGTCACACTCTCTCTCTCCTGTCTGCGAAACACTCTCTCTTGTCTGTGACTCCCTCTCTCTCTCTCCTGTCTGCGAAACTCTCTGTCTCTCTCTCTCCTGTCTGCGAAACTCTCTCTCTCTTGTCTGTGACTCGCTCTCTCCTTCTCCTGTCTGCGAAACTCTCTGTCTCTCTCTCTCCTGTCTGCGAAACTCTCTCTCTCTTGTCTGTGACTCCCTCTCTCTCTCTCTCCTATCTGCGAAACTCTCTCTCTCTTGTATGTGACTCTCCCTCTCTCCTATCTGTGAAACTCTCTGTCGCTCTCCTGTTTGCGAAACTCTCTCCCTCTCCTACCTGCATCACACTCTCTCTCTCTCTCATCTGTGACATTTTCACTCTCTGTCCTGTCTGTGACATTTTCTCTCTCTGTCCTGTCTGTGACATTTTCTCTCTCTCTCCTGTCTGTGACATTTTCTCCCTCTCTCCTGTCTGTGAAATACTCTCTCCTATCTGTGAAATACTCTCTCTCTCTCTCCTGTCAGTGAAATACTCTCTCTCTCCTGTCTGTGGCATTCTCTCTCTCTCTCCTGTCAGTGAAATACTCTCTCTCTCTCCTGTCTGTGAAATACTCTCTCTCTCTCTCCTGTCAGTGAAATACTCTCTCTCTCTCCTGTCTGTGGCATTCTCTCTCTCTCTCCTATCTGTGAAATACGATCTCTCTTTCCTGTCTGTGGCATTCTCTCTCTCTCCAGTCCGTGACATCCTCTCTGTCTCCTGTCTGCGAAACTCTCTCTCTCTTGTCTGTGCCTCCCTCTCTCTCTCTCTCTCTCTCTCTCCTGTCTGCGAAACTCTCTCTCTCTCTCTCTCTCCTGTCTGTGAAACTCTCTCTCTCTGGTCTGTGACTCCCTCTCTCTCTCTCCTGTCTGCGAAACTCTCTCTCTCCTGTTTGCGAAACTCTCTCTCTCTCCTACCTGCAACACACTCTCTCTCTCTCTGTCGTCTGTGACATTTTCTCTCTCTGTCCTTTCTGTGACATTTTCTCTCTCTCTCCTGTCAGTGAAATAGTCTTTCTCTCTCTCCTATCTGTGAAATACGATCTCTCTTTCCTGTCTGTGATACTCCCTCTCTCCCTCCTGTCTGCGACAATCACTCTCTCTCCTATGAGTCATATTCTCTCCCTCTTTCCTGTCTGTGATACTCTCTCTTGCTCCTGTCTCCGACACTTATTATCCACTGTCTGTAACACTCTCACTCTCCCTCTCCTGCCTGTGACATTCTCTCTATCTGTACTGTCTGTGACTCTCTCTCTCCCTCCTTTCTGTGACTCTCTCTCTCTCTCCAGTCTGTGACTCTCTCTCTCCCTCCAGTCTGTGACACTCTCTCTCTCTCCAGTCTGTGACACTCTCTCTCCCTCCAGTCTGTGACTCTTTCTCCCTCCAGTCTGTGACTCTCTCTCTCCCTCCAGTCTGTGACTCTCTCTCTCCCTCCAGTCTGTGACTCTCTCTCTCTCCCTCCAGTCTGTGACTCTCTCTCTCCCTCCAGTCTATGACTCTCTCTCTCCCTCCAGTCTGTGACTCTCTCTCTCTCTCCAGTCTGTGACTCTCTCTCTCCAGTCTGTGACTCTCTCTCTCCCTCCAGTCTGTGACTCTCTCTCTCCCTCCAGTCTGTGACTCTCTCTCTCTCTCCAGTCTGTGACTCTCTCTCTCTCTCCAGTCTGTGACTCTCTCTCTCTCCCTCCAGTCTGTGACTCTCTCTCTCTTCCTCCAGTCTGTGACTCTCTCTCTCCCTCCAGTCTGTGACTCTCTCTCTCTCCAGTCTGTGACTCTATCTCTCTCCAGTCTGTGACTCTCTCTCTCCCTCCAATCTGTGACTCTCTCTGTCCCTCCAGTCTGTGACTCTCTCTCTCCCTCCAGTCTGTGACTCTCTCTCTCCCTCCAGTCTGTGACTCTCTCTCTCCCTCCAGTCTGTGACTCTCTCTCTCCCTCCAGTCTGTGACTCTCTCTCTCCCTCCAGTCTGTGACTCTCTCTCTCCCTCCAGTCTATGACTCTCTCTCTCCCTCCAGTCTGTGACTCTCTCTCTCCCTCCAGTCTGTGACTCTCTCTCTCCCTCCAGTCTGTGACTCTCTCTCTCTCTCTTGTCTGTGATACTCTCTCTCTCTCCAGTCTGTGACATACTCTCTCTCTCCCTCCAGTCTGTGACTCTCTCTCTCTCCAGTCTGTGAAATACTCTCTCTCTCCTGTCTGTGACATTCCCTCTCTCTCTTCTGTCTGTGATACTCTCTCTCTCCTGTCTGTTTCATTCTCTCTCACTCTCTCTCCAGTCCGTGACACTCTCTCTCTCCTGTCTGTGACATCCTCTCTCTCTCCTGTCTGTGACACTCTCTCTCTCTCCTGTCTGCATCACTTTCTCTCTGTCCTGTCTGAGACCCTCTCTCTCTCCTGTCTGCGAAACGTTCTTTCTCTCCCCTATTTGCGTCACACTCTCTCTCTCCTGTCTGCGACACTCACTCTCTCTTGTCTGTGACTCTCTCTCTCCTGTCTGCGAAACTCTCTCTTTCCTACCTGCATCACACTCTCTCTCTCTCTCCAGTCCGTGACACTCTCTCCCTCCGTCTGTGACATTCTCTCTCTCTCTCTCCTCTCTGTGACATCCTCTCTGTCTCCTGTCTGTGAAACTCACTCTCTCCTGCCTGCGAACTCTCTCTCTCTCTCCTGTCTGCGTCACGCTGTCTCTCTCTTGCCTGTAACTCTCTCTCACTCTTTATCTCTGCTTTCTGTGAAACTCTCTCTCTCTCCTGTCTGCAACTCTCTCTCACTCTCTCTCACTCCTCTCTGTGACACTCTCTCTCTCCTGCCTTCAACTCTCCCTCTCTCCTGTCTCTCTCTCTCTCTATCCTGTCTGTTACTCTCTCTCTCCTGCCTGTGACGATCTCAATCTCGCTCCTGTCTGCGACACTTTGCCTCTCTTGTCTTTGACATTCACTCTCCAACACGCTCTCTCTCGCTCCTGTCTATGACAATATCTCTCTCTCTTGTTTGTGGCATTCACTCTGTCTCCCTTCTGTGACACTTTCTCTCCCCTATCTGTGACACTCTATCTCTCCTGACTGCAATACTGTCTCTCTCTCTCCTGTCTGCGACACTCTCTCGCTCTCTCTCCTGTCAGCGACACACATTCCCTCTCTCCTGTCTGTGAAACGAACTCTCTCTCCAGTCTGCGACTCTCTCTCTGCTGTTTGCTACACATTCTCCCTCTCTCTCCTGTCTGCAACATTCACTCTCTCTCCTGTCTGCAACACTCACTCTCTCTCCTGTCTGCAACACTCACTCTCTCTCCTGTCTGCAACACTCACTCTCTCTCATGTCTGCAACACTCACTCTCTCTCATGTCTGCAATATTCTCTCTCGCTCCTGTGAGTCATATTCTCTTCCTCTCTCCTGTCTGTGATACTCTCTCTTGCTCCTGTCTGTGACACTCATTATCTACTGTCTGCAACACTTTCTCTTTCCTCTCTGGGACACTCTCGCTCTCCCTCTCCTATCTGTGAAAATCTCTCTCTCTCTCCTGCCTGTGACATTCTCTCTATCTGTACTGTGTGTGACATTCTCTCTCTCCTGTCTGTGAAACTCACACTCTCCAGTCTGTGACACTCTCTCTCCCTCCAGTCTGTGAAATATTCTCTCTTTCCTGTTTGTGAAATACTCTCTCTCTCTCCTGTCTGTGAAACTCTCTCTCTCCAGTCTGTGACATTCTCTCTCTCTCCAGTCCGGGACACTCTGTCTCCTGTCTGTGACATTCTCTTTGTCTCCTGTCTGTGACACTCTCTCCCTCTCCTGTCTGCGTCACATTCTCTCTGTCCTGACTGAGACCCTCTCTCTCTCTCTCTCCTGTCTGCAAAACGTTCTCTCTCTCTCCTATTTACGTCACACTCTCTCTCTCCTGTCTGCAAAACTCTCTCTCTTGTCTGTGACTCCCTCTCTCTCTCTCTCCTGTCTGCAAAACTCTCTCTCTCTTGTCTGTGACTCTCCCTCTCTCCTGTCTGCGAAACTCTCTGTCGCTTTCTCTCCTGTTTGCGAAACTCTCTCTCTCTCCTACCTGCATCACACTCTCTCTCTCTCGTCTGTGACATTTTCTCTCTCTGTCCTGTCTGTGAAATACTCTCTCTCTCTCCTGTCTGTGAAATACTCTCTCTCTCTCCTGTCTGTGAAATACTCTCTCTCTCTCCTGTCGGCGAAACGTTCTCTCTCTCTCTCCTATTTGCGTCACACACTCTCTCTCCTGTCTGCGAAACTCTCTCTCTCTTGTCTGTGACTCTCTCTCTCTCTCCTGTCTGCGAAACTCTCTCTCTCTCTCCTGTTTGCGAAACTCTCTCTCTCTCCTACCTGCATCACACTCTCTCTCTCTCTCTCGTCTGTGACATTTTCTCTCTCTCCTGTCAGTGAAATACTCTCTCTCTCTCCTATCTGTGAAATACATCTTTCTTTCCTGTCTGTGATACTCCCTCTCTCCCTCCTGTCTGCGACACTCACTCTCTCTCCTATGAGTCATATTCTCTCCCTCTTTCCTGTCTGTGATACTCTCTCTTGCTCCTGTCTCCGACACTTATTATCCACTGTCTGTAACACTCTCACTCTCCCTCTCCTGCCTGTGACATTCTCTCTATCTGTACTGTCTGTGACTCTCTCTCTCCCTCCTTTCTGTGACTCTCTCTCTCTCTCCAGTCTGTGACTCTCTCTCTCCCTCCAGTCTGTGACACTCTCTCTCTCTCCAGTCTGTGACACTCTCTCTCCCTCCAGTCTGTGACTCTCTCTCCCTCCAGTCTGTGACTCTCTCTCTCCCTCCAGTCTGTGACTCTCTCTCTCCCTCCAGTCTGTGACTCTCTCTCTCCCTCCAGTCTGTGACTCTCTCTCTCTCCCTCCACTCTGTGACTCTCTCTCTCCCTCCAGTCTGTGACTCTCTCTCTCCCTCCAGTCTGTGACTCTCTCTCTCTCTCCAGTCTGTGACTCTCTCTCTCTCCCTCCAGTCTGTGACTCTCTCTCTCTTCCTCCAGTCTGTGACTCTCTCTCTCTTCCTCCAGTCTGTGACTCTCTCTCTCTCCAGTCTGTGACTCTATCTCTCTCCAGTCTGTGACTCTCTCTCTCCCTCCAGTCTGTGACTCTCTCTCTCCCTCCAGTCTGTGACTCTCTCTCTCCCTCCAGTCTGTGACTCTCTCTCTCCCTCCAGTCTGTGACTCTCTCTCTCCCTCCAGTCTGTGACTCTCTCTCTCCCTCCAGTCTGTGACTCTCTCTCTCTCTCTTGTCTGTGATAGTCTCTCTCTCTCCAGTCTGTGACATACTCTCTCTCTCCCTCCAGTCTGTGACTCTCTCTCTCTCTCCAGTCTGTGACTCTCTCTCTCTCCCTCCAGTCTGTGACTCTCTCTCTCTTCCTCCAGTCTGTGACTCTCTCTCTCTTCCTCCAGTCTGTGACTCTCTCTCTCCCTCCAGACTGTGACTCTCTCTCTCTCCAGTCTGTGACTCTATCTCTCTCCAGTCTGTGACTCTCTCTCTCCCTCCAGTCTGTGACTCTCTCTCTCCCTCCAGTCTGTGACTCTCTCTCTCTCCCTCCAGTCTGTGACTCTCTCTCTCCCTCCAGTCTGTGACTCTCTCTCTCCCTCCAGTCTGTGACTCTCTCTCTCTCTCTTGTCTGTGATACTCTCTCTCTCTCCAGTCTGTGACATACTCTCTCTCTCCCTCCAGTCTGTGACTCTCTCTCTCTCCAGTCTGTGACATACTCTCTCTCTCTCCTGTCTGTGACATTCCCTCTCTCTCTTCTGTCTGTGATACTCTCTCTCTCCTGTCTGTTTCATTCTCTCTCACTCTCTCTCCAGTCCGTGACACTCTCTCTCTCCTGTCTGTGACATCCTCTCTCTCTCCTGTCTGTGACACTCTCTCTCTCCTGTCTGCGTCACTTTCTCTCTGTCCTGTCTGAGACCCTCTCTCTCTCCTGTCTGCGAAACGTTCTTTCTCTCCCCTATTTGCGTCACACTCTCTCTCTCCTGTCTGCGACACTCACTCTCTCTTGTCTGTGACTCTCTCTCTCTCCTGTCTGCGAAACTCTCTCTTTCCTACCTGCATCACACTCTCTCTCTCTCTCCAGTCCGTGACACTCTCTCCCTCCGTCTGTGACATTCTCTCTCTCTCTCTCCTCTCTGTGACATCCTCTCTGTCTCCTGTCTGTGAAACTCACTCTCTCCTGCCTGCGAACTCTCTCTCTCTCTCCTGTCTGCGTCACGCTGTCTCTCTCTTGCCTGTAACTCTCTCTCACTCTTTATCTCTGCTTTCTGTGAAACTCTCTCTCTCTCCTGTCTGCAACTCTCTCTCACTCTCTCTCACTCCTCTCTGTGACACTCTCTCTCTCCTGCCTTCAACTCTCCCTCTCTCCTGTCTCTCTCTCTCTCTATCCTGTCTGTTACTCTCTCTCTCCTGCCTGTGACGATCTCAATCTCGCTCCTGTCTGCGACACTTTGCCTCTCTTGTCTTTGACATTCACTCTCCAACACGCTCTCTCTCGCTCCTGTCTATGACAATATCTCTCTCTCTTGTTTGTGGCATTCACTCTGTCTCCCTTCTGTGACACTTTCTCTCCCCTATCTGCGACACTCTTTCTCTCTCTCCTTTCTGTGACACTCTCTCTCTCCTGACTGCAATACTGTCTCTCTCTCTCCTGTCTGCGACACTCTCTCGCTCTCTCTCTTGTCAGCGACACACATTCCCTCTCTCCTGTCTGTGAAACGAACTCTCTCTCCAGTCTGCGACTCTCTCTCTGCTGTTTGCTACACATTCTCTCTCTCTCTCCTGTCTGCAACATTCACTCTCTCTCCTGTCTGCAACATTCACTCTCTCTCCTGTCTGCAACACTCACTCTCTCTCCTGTTTGCAACACTCACTCTCTCTCCTGTCTGCAACACTCACTCTCTCTCATGTCTGCAATATTCTCTCTCGCTCCTGTGAGTCATATTCTCTTCCTCTCTCCTGTCTGTGATACTCTCTCTTGCTCCTGTCTGTGACACTCATTATCTACTGTCTGCAACACTTTCTCTTTCCTCTCTGGGACACTCTCGCTCTCCCTCTCCTATCTGTGAAAATCTCTCTCTCTCTCCTGCCTGTGACATTCTCTCTATCTGTACTGTGTGTGACATTCTCTCTCTCCTGTCTGTGAAACTCACACTCTCCAGTCTGTGACACTCTCTCTCCCTCCAGTCTGTGAAATATTCTCTCTTTCCTGTTTGTGAAATACTCTCTCTCTCTCCTGTCTGTGAAACTCTCTCTCTCCAGTCTGTGACATTCTCTCTCTCTCCAGTCCGGGACACTCTGTCTCCTGTCTGTGACATTCTCTTTGTCTCCTGTCTGTGACACTCTCTCCCTCTCCTGTCTGCGTCACATTCTCTCTGTCCTGACTGAGACCCTCTCTCTCTCTCTCCTGTCTGCAAAACGTTCTCTCTCTCTCCTATTTACGTCACACTCTCTCTCTCCTGTCTGCAAAACTCTCTCTCTTGTCTGTGACTCCCTCTCTCTCTCTCCTGTCTGCAAAACTCTCTCACTCTTGTCTGTGACTCTCCCTCTCTCCTGTCTGCAAAACTCTCTGTCGCTTTCTCTCCTGTTTGCGAAACTCTCTCTCTCTCCTACCTGCATCACACTCTCTCTCTCTCGTCTGTGACATTTTCTCTCTCTGTCCTGTCTGTGAAATACTCTCTCTCTCTCCTGTCTGTGAAATACTCTCTCTCTCTCCTGTCTGTGAAATACTCTCTCTCTCTCCTGTCTGTGAAATACTCTCTCTCTCTCCTGTCTGTGAAATACTCTCTCTCCTGTCTGTGAAATACTCTCTCTCTCTCCTGTCTGTGAATTACTCTCTCTCTCTCCTGTCAGTGAAATACTCTCTTTACTATCTGTGAAATACTCTCTTTACTATCTGTGAAATACTCTCTCTCTCTCCTGTCTGTGAATTACTCTCTCTCTCTCCTGTCAGTGAAATACTCTCTTTACTATTTGTGAAATACTCTCTTTACTATCTGTGAAATACTCTCTCTCTCTCCTGTCTGTGAAATACTCTCTATCCTGTCAGTGAAATACTCTCTTTCCTATCTGTGAAATACGATCTCTCTTTCTTGTCTGTGGCATTCTCTCTCTCTCCAGTCCGTGACATCCTCTCTCTCTCCTGTCTGCGTCACATTCTCTCTGTCCTGACTGAGACCCTCTCTCTCTCTCCTGTCTGCGAATCGTTCTCTCTCTCTCTCCTATTTGCGTCACACTCTCTCTCTCCTGTCTGCGAAACACTCTCTCTCTTGTCTGTGACTCCCTCTCCTGTCTGCGAAACTCTCTGTCTCTTGTCTGTGACTCTCTCTCTCTCTCCTGTCTGCGACACGTTCTCTCTCTCTTCTATTTGCGTCACACTCTCTCTCCTGTCTGCGAAACACTCTCTCTCTTGTTTGTGACTCCCTTTCTCTCTCTCCTGTCTGCGAAACTCTCTCTCTCTTGTCTGTGACTCTCCCTCTCTCCTATGTGCAAAAGTCTCTGTCGCTCTCTCCTGTTTGCGAAACTCTCTCTCTCCTACCTGCATCACACACTCTCTCTCTCTCGTCTGTGACATTTTCTCTCTCTGTCCTGTCAGTGAAATACAATCTCTCTCTTCAGTCTGTGACATTCTCTCTCTCTCCAGTCCGTGACATCCTCTCTGTGACACTCTCTCTCTCTCCTGTCTGTGTCACATTCTCTCTGTCCTGACTGAGACCCTCTCTCTCTCTGTCGGCGAAACGTTCTCTCTCTCTCTCCTATTTGCGTCACACACTCTCTCTCCTGTCTGCGAAACTCTCTCTCTCTCTCCTGTCTGCGAAACTCTCTCTCTCTCCTACCTGCATCACACTCTCTCTCTCTCTCTCTCTCTCGTCTGTGACATTTTCTCTCTCTGTCCTGTCTGTGACATTTTCTCTCTCTCCTGTCAGTGAAATACTCTCTCTCTCTCCTGTCTGTGAAATACATCTTTATTTCCTGTCTGTGATACTCCCTCTCTCCCTCCTGTCTGCGACACTCACTCTCTCTCCTATGAGTCATATTCTCTCCCTCTTTCCTGTCTGTGATACTCTCTCTTGCTCCTGTCTCCGACACTTATTATCCACTGTCTGTAACACTCTCACTCTCCCTCTCCTGCCTGTGACATTCTCTCTATCTGTACGGTCTGTGACTCTCTCTCTCCCTCCTTTCTGTGACTCTCTCTCTCTCTCCAGTCTGTGACTCTCTCTCTCCCTCCAGTCTGTGACACTCTCTCTCTCTCCAGTCTGTGACACTCTCTCTCCCTCCAGTCTGTGACTCTCTCTCCCTCCAGTCTGTGACTCTCTCTCTCTCCCTCCACTCTGTGACTCTCTCTCTCTCTCCAGTCTGTGACTCTCTCTCTCTCTCCAGTCTGTGACTCTCTCTCTCTCCCTCCAGTCTGTGACTCTCTCTCTCTCCCTCCGGTCTGTGACTCTCTCTCTCTCTCCAGTCTGTGACTCTCTCTCTCTCTCTCTCCAGTCTGTGACTCTCTCTCTCTCCAATCTGTGACTCTCTCTCTCCCTCCAATCTGTGACTCTCTCTGTCCCTCCAGTCTGTGACTCTCTCGCTCCCTCCAGTCTGTGACTCTCTCTCTCCCTCCAATCTGTGACTCTCTCTCTCCCTCCAGTCTGTGACTCTCTCTCTCCCTCCAGTCTGTGACTCTCTCTCTCCCTCCAGTCTGTGACTCTCTCTCTCCCTCCAGTCTGTGACTCTCTCTCTCCCTCCAGTCTGTGACTCTCTCTCTCCCTCCAGTCTGTTACTCTCTCTCTCTCTTGTCTGTGATACTCTCTCTCTCTCCAGTCTGTGACATACTCTCTCTCTCCCTCCAGTCTGTGACTCTCTCTCTCTCCAGTCTGTGACATACTCTCTCTCTCTTCTGTCTGTGACATTCCCTCTCTCTCTTCTGTCTGTGATACTCTCTCTCTCCTGTCTGTTTCATTCTCTCTCACTCTCTCTCCAGTCCGTGACACTCTCTCTCTCCTGTCTGTGACACTCTCTCTCTCTCCTGTCTGCGTCACTTTCTCTCTGTCCTGTCTGAGACCCTCTCTCTCTCCTGTCTGCGAAACGTTCTTTCTCTCCCCTATTTGCGTCACACTCTCTCTCTCCTGTCTGCGACACTCACTCTCTCTTGTCTGTGACTCTCTCTCTCTCCTGTCTGCGAAACTCTCTCTTTCCTACCTGCATCACACTCTCTCTCTCTCTCCAGTCCGTGACACTCTCTCCCTCCGTCTGTGACATTCTCTCTCTCTCTCTCCTCTCTGTGACATCCTCTCTGTCTCCTGTCTTTGAAACTCACTCTCTCCTGCCTGCGAACTCTCTCTCTCTCTCCTGTCTGCGTCACGCTGTCTCTCTCTTGCCTGCAACTCTCTCTCACTCTCTCTCACTCCTCTCTGTGACACTCTCTCTCTCCTGCCTTCAACTCTCCCTCTCTCCATTCTCTCTCTCTCTCTATCCTGTCTGTTACTCTCTCTCTCCTGCCTGTGACGATCTCAATCTCGCTCCTGTCTGCGACACTTTGCCTCTCTTGTCTTTGACATTCACTCTCCAACACGTTCTCTCTCGCTCCTGTCTATGACAATATCTCTCTCTCTTGTTTGTGGCATTCACTCTGTCTCCCTTCTGTGACACTTTCTCTCCCCTATCTGCGACACTCTTTCTCTCTCTCCTTTCTGTGACACTCTCTCTCTCCTGACTGCAATACTGTCTCTCCCTCTCCTGTCTGCGACACTCTCTCGCTCTCTCTCCTGTCAGCGACACACATTCCCTCTCTCCTGTCTGTGAAACGAACTCTCTCTCCAGTCTGCGACTCTCTCTCTGCTGTTTGCTACACATTCTCCCTCTCTCTCCTGTCTGCAACATTCACTCTCTCTCCTGTCTGCAACACTCACTCTCTCTCCTGTCTGCAACACTCACTCTCTCTCCTGTCTGCAACACTCACTCTCTCTCCTGTCTGCAACACTCACTCTCTCTCCTGTCTGCAACACTCACTCTCTCTCCTGTCTGCAATATTCTCTCTCGCTCCTGTGAGTCATATTCTCTTCCTTTCTCCTGTCTGTGATACTCTCTCTTGCTCCTGTCTGTGACACTCATTATCTACTGTCTGCAACGCCTTGTCTTTCCTCTCTGGGACACTCTTGCTCTCCCTCTCCTATCTGTGAAAATCTCTCTCTCTCTCCTGCCTGTGATATTCTCTCTATCTGTACTGTGTGTGACATTCTCTCTCTCCTGTCTGTGAAACTCACTCTCCAGTCTGTGACACTCTCTCTCCCTCCAGTCTGTGAAATATTCTCTCTTTCCTGTTTGTGAAATACTCTCTCTCTCTCCTGTCTGTGAAACTCTCTCTCTCCAGTCTGTGACATTCTCTCTCTCTCCAGTCCGGGACACTCTGTCTCCTGTCTGTGACATTCTCTTTGTCTCCTGTCTTTGACACGCTCTCTCTCTCCTGTCTGCGTCACATTCTCTCTGTCCTGACTGAGACCCTCTCTCTCTCTCTCCTGTCTGCAAAACGTTCTCTCTCTCTCCTATTTACGTCACACTCTCTCTCTCCTGTCTGCAAAACTCTCTCTCTCTTGTCTGTGACTCCCTCTCTCTCTCTCTCCTGTCTGCAAAACTCTCTCTCTCTTGACTGTGACTCTCCCTCTCTCCTGTCTGCGAAACTCTCTGTCGCTTTCTCTCCTGTTTGCGAAATTCTCTCTCTCTCCTACCTGCATCACACTCTCTCTCTCTCGTCTGTGACATTTTCTCTCTCTGTCCTGTCTGTGAAATACTCTCTCTCTCTCCTGTCTGTGAAATACTCTCTCTCTCTCCTGTCTGTGAAATACTCTCTCTCTCTCCTGTCTGTGAAATACTCTCTCTCCTGTCAGTGAAATACTCTCTTTACTATCTGTGAAATACTCTCTCTCTCTCTCCTGTCTGTGAAATGCTCTCTCTCTCTCCTGTCTGTGAAATACTCTCTATCCTGTCAGTGAAATACTCTCTTTCCTATCTGTGAAATACGATCTCTCTTTCCTGTCTGTGGCATTCTCTCTCTCTCCAGTCTGTGACATTCTCTCCCTTTCCAGTCCGTGACATCCGCTTTCTCTCCTGTCTGCGTCACATTCTCTCTGTCCTGACTGAGACCCTCTCTCTCTCCTGTCTGCGAAACGTTCTCTCTCTCTCTCCTATTTGCGTCACACACTCTCTCTCCTGTCTGCGAAACGCTCTCTCTCTTGTCTGTGACTCCCTCTCTCTCTCCTCTGTCTGCGAAACTCTCTCTCTCTTGTCTGTGTCTCCCTCTCTCTCTCTTGTCTGCAAAACTCTCTGTCTCTCTCTCTCCTGTCTGCGAAACACTCTCTCTCTTGTCTGTGACTCCCTCTCCTGTCTGCGAAACTCTCTATCTCTCTCTCTCCTGTCTGAGAAACTCTCTGTCTCTCTCTCTCCTGTCTGCGAAACTCTCTGTCTCTCTCTCTGCTGTCTGAGAAACTCTCTGTCTCTCTCTCTCCTGTCTGCGAAACTCTCTGTCTCTTGTCTGTGACTCTCTCTCTCTCTCCTGTCTGCGAAACGTTCTCTCTCTCTCCTATTTGCGTCACACTCTCTCTCCTGTCTGCGAAACACTCTCTCTCTCTTGTCTTTGACTCCCTTTCTCTCTCTCCTGTCTGCAAAACTCTCTGTCTCTCTCTCTCCTGTCTGCGAAACTCTCTCTCTTGTCTGTGACTCCCTCTCTCTCTCTCTCCTGTCTGCGAAACTCTCTCTCTCTTGTCTGTGACTCTCCCTCTCTCCTATGTGCAAAAGTCTCTGTCGCTCTCTCCTGTTTGCGAAACTCTCTCTCTCTCCTACCTGCATCACACACTCTCTCTCTCTCGTCTGTGACATTTTCTCTCTCTGTCCTGTCAGTGAAATACAATCTCTCTCTCCAGTCTGTGACATTCTCTCTCTCTCCAGTCCGTGACATCCTCTCTGTGACACTCTCTCTCTCTCCTGTCTGTGTCACATTCTCTCTGTCCTGACTGAGACCCTCTCTCTCTCTCTCCTGTCGGCGAAAAGTTCTCTCTCTCTCTCTCCTATTTGCTTCACACACTCTCTCTCCTGTCTGCGAAACTCTCTCTCTCTTGTCTGTGACTCTCTCTCTCCTGTCTGCGAAACTCTCTCTCTCTCCTGTTTGCGAAACTCTCTCTCTCCCCTACCTGCATCACACACTCTCTCTCTCTCTCTCTCTCTCGTCTGTGACATTTTCTCTCTCTGTCCTGTCTGTGACATTTTCTCTCTCTCCTGTCAGTGAAATACTCTTTCTCTCTCCTGTCTGTGAAATACATCTTTATTTCCTGTCTGTGATATTCCCTCTCTCCCTCCTGTCTGCGACACTCACTCTCTCTCCTATGAGTCATATTCTCTCCCTCTTTCCTGTCTGTGATACTCTCTCTTGCTCCTGTCTGCGACACTTATTATCCACTGTCTGTAACACTCTCACTCTCTCTCTCCTGCCTGTGACATTCTCTCTATCTGTACTGTCTGTGACTCTCTCTCTCCCTCCTTTCTGTGACTCTCTCTCTCCCTCCAGTCTGTGACTCTCTCTCTCTCTCCAGTCTGTGACTATCTCTCTCCCTCCAGTCTGTGACTCTCTCTCCCCCTCCAGTCTGTGACTCTCTCTCTCTCTCTCCAGTCTGTGACTCTCTCTCTCTCCCTCCAGTCTGTGACTCTCTCTCTCCCTCCAGTCTGTGACTCTCTCTCTCTCCCTCCAGTCTGTGACTCTCTTTCTCCCTCCAGTCTGTGACTCTCTCTCTCTCTCCAGTCTGTGACTCTCTCTCTCCCTCCAGTCTGTGGCTCTCTCTCCCTCCAGTCTGTGACTCTCTCTCTCCCTCCAGTCTGTGACATACTCTCTCTCTCTCTCATGTCTGTGACATACTCTCTCTCTCCTGTCTGTAACATTCTCTCTCACTTTCTCTCCTGTCTGCGACACTCTTTCTCCTGTCTGTGACATCCTCTCTGTCTCCTGTCTGTGACACTCTCTCTCTCTCCTGTCTGCGTCACTTTCTCTCTGTCCTGTCTGAGACCCTCTCTCTCTCTATCCTGTATGTGAAACGTTCTTTTTCTCCCCTATTTGCGTCATACTCTCTCTCCTGTCTGCGACACACTCTCTCTCTTGTCTGTGAGTCTCTCTCTCTCCAGTCTGCGAAACTCTCTATCTCTCCCTCTCCTGTCTGCAAAACTCTCTCTTTGCTACCTGCATCACACTCTTTCTCTCTCTCTCACTCTCTCTCCAGTCCGTGACACTCTCTCTCTCCTCTCTGTGACATTCTCTCTCTCTCTCCTCTCTGTGACATTCTCTCTCTCCTCTCTGTGACATCCTCTCTGTCTCCTGTCTGTGACACTCACTCTCACTACTGTCTGTGACATTCTCTCTCTCTCTGTCCTGCCTGTGACATTCTCTCTCTCTCTGTCCTGTCTGTGACATTCTCTCTCTCTCTGTCCTGTCTGTGGCATTCTCTCTCTCTCCTGTTTGTGAAATACTCTCTCTCTCTCTCCTGTCTGCAACATTCTCTCTCTCTCCTGTCAGTCATATTCTCTCCCTCTCTCCTGTCTGTGACACTCTCTCTCTCTCCTGTTTGTGAAATACTCTCCCTCTCTGTCCCGTCTGTGACACTCTCTCTCTCTCCTGTCTGTGACTCTCTCTCTCACTCCCGTCTGTGACACTCTCTCTCGCTCCCGTCTGTGACACACTCTCTCTCTCTCTCCTGTCTGTGAAATATTCTCTCTCTTTCCTGTCTGTGACACTCTCTCTCTCCCTCCTGTCTGTGAAATATTCTCTCTCTTTCCTGTCTGTGACACTCTCTCTCTCTCTCCTGTCTGTGACACTCTCTCTCTCTCTCTCCTGTCTGTGACATTCTATCTCTCTCTCCCGTCTGTGACACTCTCTCCCTCTCTCTCCTGTCTGTGACACTCTCTCTCTCCCTCTCCTCTCTGCGACATTCTCTCTCTCTCTCCTGTCTGTGACACTCTCTCTCTCTCTCTCCTGTCTGTGACACTCTCTCTCTCTCTCTCCTGTCTGTGACACTCTCTCTCTCTCTCTCCTGTCTGTGACACTCTCTCTCTCTCTCTCCTGTCTGTGAAATATTCTCTCTCTTTCCTGTCTGTGACATTCTCTCTCTCTATCTCTCCTATCTGCATCACACTCTCTCTCTCTACTGTGTGTGGCAGTCTCTCTCCTCCTATCTGCGACACACTCTCTCTCTCCCTCTCTCCTGGCTGCGACTCTCTCTCTCTCCTGTTTGCAACACATTCTCCCTCTCCCTCTCCTCTCTGTGACATTCTCTCTCTCTCTCCTGTCTGTGACACTCTCTCTCTCTCTCACCTGTCTGTGACATTCTCTCTCTCTCTCCTGTCTGTGACATTCTCTCTCTCTCTCCTGTCTGTGACAATCTCTCTCTCTCCTGTCTGTGACACTCTCTCTCTCCTGTCTGTGACACTCTCTCTCTCTCTCCTGTCTGTGACACTCTCTCTCTCTCTCTCCTGTCTGTGACACTCTCTCTCTCTCCTGTCTGCAACATTCTCCCGCTCTCCTGTCAGTCATATTCTCTCCCTCTCTCCTGTCTGTGACTCTCTCTGTCTGCTGTCTGTGACTCTCTCTCTCCTGTCTGTGACCCTCTCTCTCCTGTCTGTGACTCTCTCTCTCCTGTCTGTGACTCTCTCTCTCCTGTCTGTGATTCTCTCTCTCCTGTCTGTGACTCTCTCTCTCCTGTCTGTGACTCTCTCTCTCCTGACTGTGACTCTCTCTCTCCTGTCTGTGACTCTCTCTCTCCTGTCTGTGACTCTCTCTCTCCTGTCTGTGACCCTCTCTCTCCTGTCTGTGACCCTCTCTCTCCTGTCTGTGACCCTCTCTCTCCTGTCTGTGACACTCTCTCTCCTGTCTGTGACTCTCTCTCTCCTGTCTGTGACACACTCTCTCCTGTCTGTGACACACTCTCTCCTGTCTGTGACACTCTCTCTCCTGTCTGTGACACTCTCTCTCTCTGTCCTGTCTGTGACTCTCTCTCTCGCTCTCGTCTGTGATACTCTCTCTCGCTCCCGTCTGTGACACTCTCTCTCGCTCCCGTCTGTGACACTCTCTCTCACTCCCGTCTGCGACACTCTCTCTCTCTGTCTGTGACATTCTCCCTCTCTCACCTGTCTGTGGCACTCATTACCTACTGTCTGTAACACACTCTCTCTCCTCTCTGTGACACTCTCGCTCTCGCTCTCCTGTCTGTGAAATTCACTCTCTCCTGCCTGTGACATTGTCTCTATCTGTACTGTCTGTGACATTGTCTCTATCTGTACTGTCTGTGACATTCTCTCTCTCCTGTCTGTGAAACTCACACTCTCCAGTCTGTGACGCTCTCTCCCTCCAGTCTGTGACATTCTCTCTCTCTCTCTCCTGTCTGTGACACTCTCTCTCTCTCTCCTGTCTACGACTCTCTCTCTCCCTCCTGTCTGCAAAACGTTCTCTCTCTCTCTCCTATTTGCGCCACACTCTGCTGTCTGCGAAACTCTCTCTCTCTCCTACGTGTGTCACACTCTCTCTCTCTCCTGTCTGTGACACTCTCTCCCTCTCCTGTCTGTGACACTCTCTCCCTCTCCTGTCTGTGACACGCTCTCCCTCTACTGTCTGTGACACTCTCTCCCTCTCCTGTCTGTGACACTCTCTCCCTCTCCTGTCTGTGACACTCTCTCTCTCTCTCTCCTATCTGTGACACCCTCTCTCTCTCTCTCCTGTCTGTGACACTCTCTCTCTCTCTCCTGTCTGTGACACTCTCTCTCTCTCTCTCCTGTCTGTGTAACTCTCTCTCTCTCTCTCCTGTCTGTGTAACTCTCTCTCTCTCTCTCCTGTCTGTGACACTCTCTCTCCTGTCTGTGACACTCTGTCTGTCCTGTCTGTAACACTCTCTCTCTCTCCTGTCTGTGACACTCTCTCTCTCTCTCTCCTGTCTGTGTAACTCTCTCTCTCTCTCCTGTCTGTGACACTCTCTCTCACTCTCCTGTCTGTGACACTCTCTCTCTCTCTCCTGTCTGTGTAACTCTCTCTCTCTCTCATGTCTGTGACTCTCTCTCTCTCTCTCTCCTGTCTGTGACTCTCTCTCTCTCTCTCCTGTCTGTGACACTCTCTCTCTCTCTCATGTCTGTGACACTCTCTCTCTCTCCTGTCTGTGACACTCTCTCCCTCTCTCTCCTGTCTGTGTAATTCTCTCTCTCTCTCCTGTCTGTGACACTCTCTCTCTCTCTCCTGTCTGTGACACTCTCTCTCTCTCTCCTGTCTGTGACACTCTCTCTCTCTCCTGTCTGTGACACACTCTCTCTCTCTCTCCTGTCTGTGTAACTCTCTCTCTCTCTCTCCTGTCTGTGACACTCTCTCTCTCTCCTGTCTGTGACACTCTCTCTCTCTCCTGCCTGTGACACACTCTCTCTCTCTCCTGTCTCTGTAACTCTCTCTCTCTCTCTCCTGTCTGTGACTCTCTCTCTCTCTCTCCTGTCTGTGACACTCTCTCTCTCTCTCCTGTCTGTGACACTCTCTCTCTCTCTCCTGTCTGTGACACTCTCTCTCTCTCTCCTGTCTGTGACACTCTCTCTCTCTCTCCTGTCTGTGACACTCTCTCTCTCTCTCTCTCCTGTCTGTGTAACTCTCTCTCTCTCTCCTGTCTGTGACACTCTCTCTCTCTCTCCTGTCTGTGACACTCTCTCTCCTGTCTGCGAAACTTTCTCTCTCTCCTACCTGTGTCACACTCTCTCTCTCCTGTCTGTGACACTCTCTCTCTCTCCTGTCTGTGACACTCTCTCTCTCTCTCCTGTCTGTGACACTCTCTCACTCTCTCCTGTCTGTGACAGACTCTCTCTCTCTCCTGTCTGTGACACACTCTCTCTCTCTCTCTTTCCTGTCTGTGACACTCTCTCTCTCTCTCTCTTTCCTGTCTGTGACATTCTCTCTCTCTCCCTCCTGTCTGTGACAATCTCTCTCTCTCTCTCTCCTGTCTCTGACACTCTCTCTCGCTCCCTCCTATCTGTGACACTCTCTCTCTCTCCTGTCTGTGACAATCTCTCTCTCTCTCTCTCTCCTGTCTCTGACACTCTCTCTCGCTCCCTCCTGTCTGTGACACTCTCTCTCTCTCTCCTGTCTGTGACAATCTCTCTCTCTCTCTCCTGTCTGTGACACTCTCTCTCTCTCTCTTCCCTGTCTGTGACACTCTCTCTCTCCCTCCTGTCTATGACACTCTCTCTCTCTCCTGTCTGTGACAATCTCTCTCTCTCTCTCTCCTGTCTGTGACACTCTCTCTCTCCTGTCTGTGACAATCTCTCTCTCTCTCCTGTCTGTGACAATCTCTCTCTCTCTCTCCTGTCTATGACACTCTGTCTCTCTCTCTCCTGTCTGTGACACTCTCTCTCTCCTGTCTGTGACACTCTCTCTCTCTCTCCTGTCTGTGACACTCTCTCTCTCTCCTGTCTGTGACACTCTCTCTCTCTCTCCTGTCTGTGACACTCTCTCTCCTGTCTGTGACACTCTCTCTCTCCCTCCTGTCTGTGACACTCTCTCTCTCCCTCCTGTCTGTGACACTCTCTCTCTCCCTCCTGTCTGTGACACTCTCTCTCTCCCTCCTGTCTGTGACACTCTCTCTCTCTCCTGTCTGCAACATTCTCCCGCTCTCCTGTCAGTCATATTCTCTCCCTCTCTCCTGTCTGTGACTCTCTCTCTCCTGTCTGTGACTCTCTCTCTCCTGTCTGTGACTCTCTCTCTCCTGTCTGTGACTCTCTCTCTCCTGTCTGTGACCCTCTCTCTCCTGTCTGTGACCCTCTCTCTCCTGTCTGTGACCCTCTCTCTCCTGTCTGTGACACTCTCTCTCTCTGTCCTGTCTGTGACTCTCTCTCTCGCTCTCGTCTGTGATACTCTCTCTCGCTCCCGTCTGTGACACTCTCTCTCGCTCCCGTCTGCGACACTCTCTCTCTCTGTCTGTGACATTCTCCCTCTCTCACCTGTCTGTGACACTCATTACCTACTGTCTGTAACACACTCTCTCTCCTCTCTGTGACACTCTCGCTCTCGCTCTCCTGTCTGTGAAATTCACTCTCTCCTGCCTGTGACATTGTCTCTATCTGTACTGTCTGTGACATTGTCTCTATCTGTACTGTCTGTGACATTCTCTCTCTCCTGTCTATGAAACTCACACTCTCCTGTCTGTGACGCTCTCTCCCTCCAGTCTGTGACACTCTCTCTCTCTCTCTCCTGTCTACGACTCTCTCTCTCCCTCCTGTCTGCAAAACGTTCTCTCTCTCTCTCCTATTTGCGTCACACTCTCCTGTCTGCGAAACTCTCTCTCTCTCCTACGTGTGTCACACTCTCTCTCTCTCCTGTCTGTGACACTCTCTCCCTCTCCTGTCTGTGACACTCTCTCCCTCTCCTGTCTGTGACACGCTCTCCCTCTCCTGTCTGTGACCATCTCTCTCGCTCCCTCCTGTCTGTGACACTCTCTCTCTCTCCTGTCTGTGACAATCTCTCTCTCTCTCTCTCCTGTCTCTGACACTCTCTCTCGCTCCCTCCTGTCTGTGACACTCTCTCTCTCTCTCTCCTGTCTGTGACACCATCTGTCTCTCTCTCTCCTGTCTCTGACACTCTCTCTCTCTCTCTTCCCTGTCTGTGACACTCTCTCTCTCCCTCCTGTCTATGACACTCTCTCTCTCTCCTGTCTGTGACAATCTCTCTCTCTCTCTCCTGTCTGTGACACTCTCTCTCTCTCTCCTGTCTGTGACAATCTCTCTCTCTCTCTCCTGTCTGTGACAATCTCTCTCTCTCTCCTGTCTATGACACTCTCTCTCTCCTGTCTGTGACACTCTCTCTCTCCTGTCTGTGACACTCTCTCTCTCTCTCCTGTCTGTGACACTCTCTCTCTCTCTCCTGTCTGTGACACTCTCTCTCTCTCTCCTGTCTGTGACACTCTCTCTCTCTCTCCTGTCTGTGACACTCTCTCTCCTGTCTGTGACACTCTCTCTCTCTCTCCTGTCTGTGACACTCTCTCTCTCCCTCCTGTCTGTGACACTCTCTTTCTCCCTCCTGTCTGTGATACTCTCTCTCTCCCTCCTGTCTGTGACACTCTCTCTCTCCCTCCTGTCTGTGACACTCTCTCTCTCCCTCCTGTCTGTGACACTCTCTCTCTCTCCTGTCTGCAACATTCTCCCGCTCTCCTGTCAGTCATATTCTCTCCCTCTCTCCTGTCTGTGACTCTCTCTCTCTGCTGTCTGTGACTCTCTCTCTCCTGTCTGTGACCCTCTCTCTCCTGTCTGTGACTCTCTCCCTCCTGTCTGTGACTCTCTCTCTCCTGTCTGTGACTCTCTCTCTCCTGTCTGTGACTCTCTCTCTCCTGTCTGTGACTCTCTGTCTCCTGACTGTGACTCTCTCTCTCCTGTCTGTGATTCTCTCTCTCCTGTCTGTGACACTCTCTCTCCTGTCTGTGACCCTCTCTCTCCTGTCTGTGACCCTCTCTCTCCTGTCTGTGACTCTCTCTCTCCTGTCTGTGACCCTCTCTCTCCTGTCTGTGACCCTCTCTCTCCTGTCTGTGACCCTCTCTCTCCTGTCTGTGACACTCTCTCTCTCTGTCCTGTCTGTGACTCTCTCTCTCGCTCTCGTCTGTGATACTCTCTCTCGCTCCCGTCTGTGACACTCTCTCTCGCTCCCGTCTGCGACACTCTCTCTCTCTGTCTGTGACATTCTCCCTCTCTCACCTGTCTGTGACACTCATTACCTACTGTCTGTAACACACTCTCTCTCCTCTCTGTGACACTCTCGCTCTCGCTCTCCTGTCTGTGAAATTCACTCTCTCCTGCCTGTGACATTGTCTCTATCTGTACTGTCTGTGACATTGTCTCTATCTGTACTGTCTGTGACATTCTCTCTCTCCTGTCTATGAAACTCACACTCTCCTGTCTGTGACGCTCTCTCCCTCCAGTCTGTGACACTCTCTCTCTCTCTCTCCTGTCTACGACTCTCTCTCTCCCTCCTGTCTGCAAAACGTTCTCTCTCTCTCTCCTATTTGCGTCACACTCTCCTGTCTGCGAAACTCTCTCTCTCTCCTACGTGTGTCACACTCTCTCTCTCTCCTGTCTGTGACACTCTCTCCCTCTCCTGTCTGTGACACGCTCTCCCTCTCCTGTCTGTGACCATCTCTCTCGCTCCCTCCTGTCTGTGACACTCTCTCTCTCTCCTGTCTGTGACAATCTCTCTCTCTCTCTCTCCTGTCTCTGACACTCTCTCTCGCTCCCTCCTGTCTGTGACACTCTCTCTCTCTCTCTCCTGTCTGTGACACCATCTGTCTCTCTCTCTCCTGTCTCTGACACTCTCTCTCTCTCTCTTCCCTGTCTGTGACACTCTCTCTCTCCCTCCTGTCTATGACACTCTCTCTCTCTCCTGTCTGTGACAATCTCTCTCTCTCTCTCCTGTCTGTGACACTCTCTCTCTCTCTCCTGTCTGTGACAATCTCTCTCTCTCTCTCCTGTCTGTGACAATCTCTCTCTCTCTCCTGTCTATGACACTCTCTCTCTCTCTCTCCTGTCTGTGACACTCTCTCTCTCCTGTCTGTGACACTCTCTCTCTCTCTCCTGTCTGTGACACTCTCTCTCTCTCTCCTGTCTGTGACACTCTCTCTCTCTCTCCTGTCTGTGACACTCTCTCTCTCTCTCCTGTCTGTGACACTCTCTCTCCTGTCTGTGACACTCTCTCTCTCCTGTCTGTGACACTCTCTCTCTCCCTCCTGTCTGTGACACTCTCTTTCTCCCTCCTGTCTGTGATACTCTCTCTCTCCCTCCTGTCTGTGACACTCTCTCTCTCCCTCCTGTCTGTGACACTCTCTCTCTCCCTCCTGTCTGTGACACTCTCTCTCTCTCCTGTCTGCAACATTCTCCCGCTCTCCTGTCAGTCATATTCTCTCCCTCTCTCCTGTCTGTGACTCTCTCTCTCTGCTGTCTGTGACTCTCTCTCTCCTGTCTGTGACCCTCTCTCTCCTGTCTGTGACTCTCTCCCTCCTGTCTGTGACTCTCTCTCTCCTGTCTGTGACTCTCTCTCTCCTGTCTGTGACTCTCTCTCTCCTGTCTGTGACTCTCTGTCTCCTGACTGTGACTCTCTCTCTCCTGTCTGTGATTCTCTCTCTCCTGTCTGTGACACTCTCTCTCCTGTCTGTGACCCTCTCTCTCCTGTCTGTGACCCTCTCTCTCCTGTCTGTGACCCTCTCTCTCCTGTCTGTGACACTCTCTCTCTCTGTCCTGTCTGTGACTCTCTCTCTCGCTCTCGTCTGTGATACTCTCTCTCGCTCCCGTCTGTGACACTCTCTCTCATTCCCGTCTGCGACACTCTCTCTCTCTGTCTGTGACATTCTCCCTCTCTCACCTGTCTGTGGCACTCATTACCTACTGTCTGTAACACACTCTCTCTCCTCTCTGTGACACTCTCGCTCTCGCTCTCCTGTCTGTGAAATTCACTCTCTCCTGCCTGTGACATTGTCTCTATCTGTACTGTCTGTGACATTGTCTCTATCTGTACTGTCTGTGACATTCTCTCTCTCCTGTCTGTGAAACTCACACTCTCCAGTCTGTGACGCTCTCTCCCTCCAGTCTGTGACATTCTCTCTCTCTCTCTCCAGTCTGTGACACTCTCTCTCTCTCTCCTGTCTGTGACATTCTCTCTCTCTCTCTCGTCTGTGACATTCTCTCTCTCTCTCCTGTCTACGACTCTCTCTCTCCCTCCTGTCTGCAAAACGTTCTCTCTCTCTCTCCTATTTGCGCCACACTCTGCTGTCTGCGAAACTCTCTCTCTCTCCTACGTGTGTCACACTCTCTCTCTCTCCTGTCTGTGACAATCTCTCCCTCTCCTGTCTGTGACACTCTCTCCCTCTCCTGTCTGTGACACGCTCTCCCTCTCCTGTCTGTGACACTCTCTCCCTCTCCTGTCTGTGACACTCTCTCCCTCTCCTGTCTGTGACACTCTCTCTCTCTCTCTCCTATCTGTGACACCCTCTCTCTCTCTCTCCTGTCTGTGACACTCTCTCTCTCTCTCCTGTCTGTGACACTCTCTCTCTCTCTCTCCTGTCTGTGTAACTCTCTCTCTCTCTCTCCTGTCTGTGTAACTCTCTCTCTCTCTCTCCTGTCTGTGACACTCTCTCTCCTGTCTGTGACACTCTGTCTGTCCTGTCTGTAACACTCTCTCTCTCTCCTGTCTGTGACACTCTCTCTCTCTCTCTCCTGTCTGTGTAACTCTCTCTCTCTCTCCTGTCTGTGACACTCTCTCTCACTCTCCTGTCTGTGACACTCTCTCTCTCTCTCCTGTCTGTGTAACTCTCTCTCTCTCTCATGTCTGTGACTCTCTCTCTCTCTCTCTCCTGTCTGTGACTCTCTCTCTCTCTCTCCTGTCTGTGACACTCTCTCTCTCTCTCATGTCTGTGACACTCTCTCTCTCTCCTGTCTGTGACACTCTCTCTCTCTCCTGTCTGTGTAATTCTCTCTCTCTCTCCTGTCTGTGACACTCTCTCTCTCTCTCCTGTCTGTGACACTCTCTCTCTCTCTCCTGTCTGTGACACTCTCTCTCTCTCCTGTCTGTGACACACTCTCTCTCTCTCTCCTGTCTGTGTAACTCTCTCTCTCTCTCCTGTCTGTGACACTCTCTCTCTCTCCTGTCTGTGACACTCTCTCTCTCTCCTGCCTGTGACACACTCTCTCTCTCTCCTGTCTCTGTAACTCTCTCTCTCTCTCTCCTGTCTGTGACTCTCTCTCTCTCTCTCCTGTCTGTGACACTCTCTCTCTCTCTCCTGTCTGTGACACTCTCTCTCTCTCTCCTGTCTGTGACACTCTCTCTCTCTCTCCTGTCTGTGACACTCTCTCTCTCTCTCCTGTCTGTGACACTCTCTCTCTCTCTCTCTCCTGTCTGTGTAACTCTCTCTCTCTCTCCTATCTGTGACACTCTCTCTCTCTCTCCTGTCTGTGACACTCTCTCTCCTGTCTGCGAAACTTTCTCTCTCTCCTACCTGTGTCACACTCTCTCTCTCCTGTCTGTGACACTCTCTCTCTCTCCTGTCTGTGACACTCTCTCTCTCTCTCCTGTCTGTGACACTCTCTCACTCTCTCCTGTCTGTGACAGACTCTCTCTCTCTCCTGTCTGTGACACACTCTCTCTCTCTCTCTTTCCTGTCTGTGACACTCTCTCTCTCTCTCTCTTTCCTGTCTGTGACACTCTCTCTCTCTCCCTCCTGTCTGTGACAATCTCTCTCTCTCTCTCTCCTGTCTCTGACACTCTCTCTCGCTCCCTCCTGTCTGTGACACTCTCTCTCTCTCTCCTGTCTGTGACAATCTCTCTCTCTCTCTCCTGTCTGTGACACTCTCTCTCTCTCTCTTCCCTGTCTGTGACACTCTCTCTCTCCCTCCTGTCTATGACACTCTCTCTCTCTCCTGTCTGTGACAATCTCTCTCTCTCTCTCTCCTGTCTGTGACACTCTCTCTCTCCTGTCTGTGACAATCTCTCTCTCTCTCCTGTCTGTGACAATCTCTCTCTCTCTCTCCTGTCTATGACACTCTGTCTCTCTCTCTCCTGTCTGTGACACTCTCTCTCTCCTGTCTGTGACACACTCTCTCTCTCTCCTGTCTGTGACACTCTCTCTCTCTCCTGTCTGTGACACTCTCTCTCTCTCTCCTGTCTGTGACACTCTCTCTCCTGTCTGTGACACTCTCTCTCTCCCTCCTGTCTGTGACACTCTCTCTCTCCCTCCTGTCTGTGACACTCTCTCTCTCCCTCCTGTCTGTGACACTCTCTCTCTCTCCTGTCTGCAACATTCTCCCACTCTCCTGTCAGTCATATTCTCTCCCTCTCTCCTGTCTGTGACTCTCTCTCTCCTGTCTGTGACTCTCTCTCTCCTGTCTGTGACTCTCTCTCTCCTGTCTGTGACTCTCTCTCTCCTGTCTGTGACCCTCTCTCTCCTGTCTGTGACCCTCTCTCTCCTGTCTGTGACCCTCTCTCTCCTGTCTGTGACACTCTCTCTCTCTGTCCTGTCTGTGACTCTCTCTCTCGCTCTCGTCTGTGATACTCTCCCTCGCTCCCGTCTGTGACACTCTCTCTCGCTCCCGTCTGCGACACTCTCTCTCTCTGTCTGTGACATTCTCCCTCTCTCACCTGTCTGTGACACTCATTACCTACTGTCTGTAACACACTCTCTCTCCTCTCTGTGACACTCTCGCTCTCGCTCTCCTGTCTGTGAAATTCACTCTCTCCTGCCTGTGACATTGTCTCTATCTGTACTGTCTGTGACATTGTCTCTATCTGTACTGTCTGTGACATTCTCTCTCTCCTGTCTGTGAAACTCACACTCTCCTGTCTGTGACGCTCTCTCCCTCCAGTCTGTGACACTCTCTCTCTCTCTCTCCTGTCTACGACTCTCTCTCTCCCTCCTGTCTGCAAAACGTTCTCTCTCTCTCTCCTATTTGCGTCACACTCTCCTGTCTGCGAAACTCTCTCTCTCTCCTACGTGTGTCACACTCTCTCTCTCTCCTGTCTGTGACACTCTCTCCCTCTCCTGTCTGTGACACTCTCTCCCTCTCCTGTCTGTGACACGCTCTCCCTCTCCTGTCTGTGACCATCTCTCTCGCTTCCTCCTGTCTGTGACACTCTCTCTCTCTCTCTCCTGTCTGTGACAATCTCTCTCTCTCTCTCTCCTGTCTCTGACACTCTCTCTCGCTCCCTCCTGTCTGTGACACTCTCTCTCTCCTGTCTGTGACACCATCTCTCTCTCTCTCTCCTGTCTCTGACACTCTCTCTCCCTCTCTTCCCTGTCTGTGACACTCTCTCTCTCCCTCCTGTCTATGACACTCTCTCTCTCTCCTGTCTGTGACAATCTCTCTCTCTCTCTCCTGTCTGTGACACTCTCTCTCTCTCTCCTGTCTGTGACAATCTCTCTCTCCCTCCTGTCTGTGACACACTCTCTCTCTCTCTCCTGTCTGTGACACTCTCTCTCTCTCCTGTCTGTGACACTCTCTCTCTCTCTCTCCTGTCTGTGTAACTCTCTCTCTCTCTCCTGTCTGTGACACTCTCTCTCTCTCCTGTCTGTGACACTCTCTTTCTCTCTCCTGTCTGTGACACTCTCTCTCTCTCTCTCTCCTGTCTGTGACACTCTCTCTCTCTCCTGTCTGTGGCACTCTATCTCTCTCTCCTGTCTGTGACACTCTCTCTCTCTCTCCTGTCTGTGAAACTCTCTCTCTCTCTCCTGTCTGTGACTCTCTCTCTCTCTCTCCTGTCTGTGACACTCTCTCTCTCTCTCTCCTGTCTGTGACACTCTCTCTCTCTCTCTCCTGTCTGTGACACTCTCTCTCTCTCTCTCCTGTCTGTGACACTCTCTCTCTCTCTCCTGTCTGTGACACTCTCTCTCTCCTGTCTGTGACACTCTCTCTCTCTCTCTCTCTCCTGTCTGTGTAACTCTCTCTCTCTCTCCTGTCTGTGACATTCTCTCTCTCTCTCCTGTCTGTGACACTCTCTCTCCTGTCTGCAAAACTTTCTCTCTCTCCTACCTGTGTCACACTCTCTCTCTCCTGTCTGTGACACTCTCTCTCTCTCTCCTGTCTGTGACACTCTCTCTCTCTCTCTCTTTCCTGTCTGTGACACTCTCTCTCTCTCCCTCCTGTCTGTGACAATCTCTCTCTCTCTCTCTCCTGTCTCTGACACTCTCTCTCTCGCTCCCTCCTGTCTGTGACACTCTCTCTCTCTCTCCTGTCTGTGACAATCTCTCTCTCTCTCTCTCCTGTCTCTGACACTCTCTCTCGCTCCCTCCTGTCTGTGACACTCTCTCTCTCTCTCTCCTGTCTGTGACACTCTCTCTCTCTCTCTCTCCTGTCTGTGACACTCTCTCTCTCTCTCTTCCCTGTCTGTGACACTCTCTCTCTCTCTCCTGTCTATGACACTCTCTCTCTCTCCTCTCTGTGACAATCTCTCTCTCTCTCTCCTGTCTGTGACACTCTCTCTCTCTCTCCTGTCTGTGACAATCTCTCTCTCTCTCTCCTGTCTGTGACAATCTCTCTCTCTCTCCTGTCTATGACACTCTCTCTCTCTCCTGTCTGTGACACTCTCTCTCTCTTGTCTGTGACACTCTCTCTCTCTCTCCTGTCTGTGACACTCTCTCTCTCTCTCCTGTCTGTGACACTCTCTCTCTCTCTCCTGTCTGTGACACTCTCTCTCTCTCTCCTGTCTGTGACACTCTCTCTCTCTCTCCTGTCTGTGACACTCTCTCTCTCCCTCCTGTTTGTGACACTCTCTCTCTCCCTCCTGTCTGTGACACTCTCTCTCTCCCTCCTGTCTGTGACACACTCTCTCTCTCTCTCCTGTCTGTGACACTCTCTCTCTCTCTCTCCTGTCTGTGACACTCTCTCTCTCTCCCTCCTGTCTGTGACATTCTCTCTCTCTCTCTCTCTCTCTCCTGTCTGTGACACTCTCTTTCTCTCTCTCCTGTCTGTGACAATCTCTCTCTCTCTCTCTCCTGTCTGTGACATTCTCTTTCTCTCTCTCCTGTCTGTGACAATCTCTCTCTCTCTCCTGTCTGTGACAATCTCTCTCTCTCTCCTGTCTGTTACATTCTCTTTCTCTCTCTCCTGTCTGTGACTCTCTTTCTCTCTCTCCTGTCTGTGACTCTCTCTCTCTCTCTCTCCTGTCTGTGACTCTCTCTCTCTCTCCTGTCTGTGACACTCTCTTTCTCTCTCTCCTGTCTGTGACAATCTCTCTCTCTCTCTCTCTCCTGTCTGTGACACTCTCTCTCTCCCTCCTGTCTGTGACACTCTCTCTCTCTCTCTCCTTTCTGTGACACTCTCTCTCTCCTGTCTGTGACACTCTCTCTCCTGCCTGTGACACTCTCTCTCTCCCTCCTGTCTGTGACACTCTCTCTCTCCCTCCTGTCTGTGTCACTCTCTCTCTCCCTCCTGTCTGTGACACTCTATCTCTCTCTCTCCTGTCTGTGACACTCTCTCTCTCTCTCTCCTGTCTGTGATACTCTCTCTCTCTCCCTCCTGTCTGTGACATTCTCTCTCTGTCTCTCTCTCCTGTCTGTGACACTCTCTCTCTCCCTCCTGTCTGTGACACTCTCTCTCTCCTGTCTGAGACACACTCTCTCTCTCCCTCCTGTCTGTGACACTCTCTCTCTCTCTGACCTGTCTGTGACACTCTCTTTCTCTCTCTCCTGTCTGTGACATTCTCTCTCTCTCTCCTGTCTGTGACACTCTCTCTCCTGTCTGCAAAACTTTCTCTCTCTCCTACCTGTGTCACACTCTCTCTCTCCTGTCTGTGACACTCTCTCTCTCTCTCCTGTCTGTGACACTCTCTCTCTCTCTCTCTTTCCTGTCTGTGACACTCTCTCTCTCTCCCTCCTGTCTGTGACAATCTCTCTCTCTCTCTCTCCTGTCTCTGACACTCTCTCTCTCGCTCCCTCCTGTCTGTGACACTCTCTCTCTCTCTCCTGTCTGTGACAATCTCTCTCTCTCTCTCTCCTGTCTCTGACACTCTCTCTCGCTCCCTCCTGTCTGTGACACTCTCTCTCTCTCTCTCCTGTCTGTGACACTCTCTCTCTCTCTCTCTCCTGTCTGTGACACTCTCTCTCTCTCTCTTCCCTGTCTGTGACACTCTCTCTCTCTCTCCTGTCTATGACACTCTCTCTCTCTCCTCTCTGTGACAATCTCTCTCTCTCTCTCCTGTCTGTGACACTCTCTCTCTCTCTCCTGTCTGTGACAATCTCTCTCTCTCTCTCCTGTCTGTGACAATCTCTCTCTCTCTCCTGTCTATGACACTCTCTCTCTCTCCTGTCTGTGACACTCTCTCTCTCTTGTCTGTGACACTCTCTCTCTCTCTCCTGTCTGTGACACTCTCTCTCTCTCTCCTGTCTGTGACACTCTCTCTCTCTCTCCTGTCTGTGACACTCTCTCTCTCTCTCCTGTCTGTGACACTCTCTCTCTCTCTCCTGTCTGTGACACTCTCTCTCTCCCTCCTGTTTGTGACACTCTCTCTCTCCCTCCTGTCTGTGACACTCTCTCTCTCCCTCCTGTCTGTGACACACTCTCTCTCTCTCTCCTGTCTGTGACACTCTCTCTCTCTCTCTCCTGTCTGTGACACTCTCTCTCTCTCCCTCCTGTCTGTGACATTCTCTCTCTCTCTCTCTCTCTCTCCTGTCTGTGACACTCTCTTTCTCTCTCTCCTGTCTGTGACAATCTCTCTCTCTCTCTCTCCTGTCTGTGACATTCTCTTTCTCTCTCTCCTGTCTGTGACAATCTCTCTCTCTCTCCTGTCTGTGACAATCTCTCTCTCTCTCCTGTCTGTTACATTCTCTTTCTCTCTCTCCTGTCTGTGACTCTCTTTCTCTCTCTCCTGTCTGTGACTCTCTCTCTCTCTCTCTCCTGTCTGTGACTCTCTCTCTCTCTCCTGTCTGTGACACTCTCTTTCTCTCTCTCCTGTCTGTGACAATCTCTCTCTCTCTCTCTCTCCTGTCTGTGACACTCTCTCTCTCCCTCCTGTCTGTGACACTCTCTCTCTCTCTCTCCTTTCTGTGACACTCTCTCTCTCCTGTCTGTGACACTCTCTCTCCTGCCTGTGACACTCTCTCTCTCCCTCCTGTCTGTGACACTCTCTCTCTCCCTCCTGTCTGTGTCACTCTCTCTCTCCCTCCTGTCTGTGACACTCTATCTCTCTCTCTCCTGTCTGTGACACTCTCTCTCTCTCTCTCCTGTCTGTGATACTCTCTCTCTCTCCCTCCTGTCTGTGACATTCTCTCTCTGTCTCTCTCTCCTGTCTGTGACACTCTCTCTCTCCCTCCTGTCTGTGACACTCTCTCTCTCCTGTCTGAGACACACTCTCTCTCTCCCTCCTGTCTGTGACACTCTCTCTCTCTCTGACCTGTCTGTGACACTCTCTTTCTCTCTCTCCTGTCTGTGACAATCTCTCCCTCTCTCTCTCTCTCTCCTGTCTGTGACATTCTCTTTCTCTCTCTCCTGTCTTTGACAATCTCTCTCTCTCTCCTGTCTGTGACATTCTCTTTCTCTCTCTCCTGTCTGTGACTCTCTTTCTCTCTCTCCTGTCTGTGACTCTCTCTCTCTCCTGTCTGTGACTCTCTCTCTCTCTCCTGTCTGTGACACTCTCTTTCTCTCTCTCCTGTCTGTGACAATCTCTCTCTCTCTCTCTCTCCTGTCTGTGACATTCTCTTTCTCTCTCTCCTGTCTGTGACAATCTCTCTCTGTCTCTCTCTCTCTCCTGTCTGTGACATTCTCTTTCTCTCTCTCCTGTCTGTGACAATCTCTCTCTCTCTCCTGTCTGTGACAATCTCTCTCTCTCTCCTGTCTGTGACATTCTCTTTCTCTCTCTCCTGTCTGTGACTCTCTTTCTCTCTCTCCTGTCTGTGACTCTCTCTCTCTCTCCTGTCTGTGACTCTCTCTCTCTCTCCTGTCTGTGACACTCTCTTTCTCTCTCGCCTGTCTGTGACAATCTCTCTCTCTCTCTCTCTCCTGTCTGTGACACTCTCTCTCTCCCTCCTGTCTGTGACACTCTCTCTCTCTCTCTCCTTTCTGTGACACTCTCTCTCTCCTGTCTGTGACGCTCTCTCTCCTGCCTGTGACACTCTCTCTCTCCCTCCTGTCTGTGACACTCTCTCTCTCCCTCCTGTCTGTGTCACTCTCTCTCTCCCTCCTGTCTGTGACACTCTATCTCTCTCTCTCCTGTCTGTGACACTCTCTCTCTCTCTCTCCTGTCTGTGACACTCTCTCTCTCTCCCTCCTGTCTGTGACATTCTCTCTCTCTCTCTCTCCTGTCTGTGACACTCTCTCTCCCTCCTGTCTGTGACACTCTCTCTCTCTCCTGTCTGAGACACACTCTCTCTCTCCCTCCTGTCTGTGACACTCTCTCTCTCTATCTCCTGTCTGTGACACTCTCTTTCTCTCTCTCCTGTCTGTGACAATCTCTCCCTCTCTCTCTCTCTCTCCTGTCTGTGACATTCTCTTTCTCTCTCTCCTGTCTGTGACAATCTCTCTCTCTCTCCTGTCTGTGACATTCTCTTTCTCTCTCTCCTGTCTGTGACTCTCTTTCTCTCTCTCCTGTCTGTGACTCTCTCTCTCTCCTGTCTGTGGCTCTCTCTCTCTCTCCTGTCTGTGACACTCTCTTTCTCTCTCTCCTGTCTGTGACAATCTCTCTCTCTCTCTCTCTCCTGTCTGTGACATTCTCTTTCTCTCTCTCCTGTCTGTGACAATCTCTCTCTGTCTCTCTCTCTCTCCTGTCTGTGACATTCTCTTTCTCTCTCTCCTGTCTGTGACAATCTCTCTCTGTCTCTCTCTCTCTCCTGTCTGTGACATTCTCTTTCTCTCTCTCCTGTCTGTGACAATCTCTCTCTCTCTCTCCTGTCTGTGACTCTCTCTCTCTCTCTCCTGTCTGTGACTCTCTCTCTCTCTCCTGTCTGTGACTCTCTCTCTCTCTCTCTTTCCTGTCTGTGGCATTCTCGCTCTCTCTTTCCTGTCTGTGGCATTCTCTCTCTCTCCTGTCTGTGACATTTTCTCTCTCTCTCTCTCCTGTCTGTGACACTGTGTCTCAGTCTCCTGTTTGTAACACTCTCTGTCTCTCCTGTCTGTGACACTGTGTCTCAGTCTCCTATCTGCGACACTCTCTATCTCTCCTGTCTGTGACATTCTATCTTTCTCTCTCTTGTCTGTGACATTTTCTCTCTCTCCTCTCTGTGATACTCTCTCTCACTCTCTCTCCTGTCTGTGATATTCTCTCTCTCCTGTGTGCAACACTCTCTCTCCCGTCTGTGTCAATCTGTCTCTCTCCTGTCTGCCACATTCTCTCTCTCTCTCCTGTCTGTGAAACTCTCTCTCTCCTGCCTGTGACACTCACTCTCTCTCCTGTCTGTGACACTTATACTCTCTCTCCCTCTCTCTCCTGTCAGCAAAACATTCTCTCTCTTCTGTCTGTGACATTCTCTCACTCTCACCTGTCTACGACACTCTGTCTTTATCCTGTCTGTGGCACTTTCTCTCTCCTGTCTGCAACACTCTCTCTTCTGTCTGCGAAACTCGCTCTCTCTCTCCTATCTGCGTCACACACACTCTCTCTCTTCTCCACGTCACAGACTCTCTCTCTCCAACACACTCTCTCTCTCCTGTCTTTGACACTCTCTCTCTCCTGTCTGTGACTCTCTCCCTCTCCTGTCTGTGACTCTCTCTCTCTCCTGTCTGTGACTCTCTCTCTCTCCCCCTCTCCTGTCTGCGACACTCTCTCTCTCTGTCTGTGACATTCTCCCTCTCTCACCTGTCTGTGACACTCATTACCTACTGTCTGTAACACACTCTCTCTCCTCTCTGTGACACTCTCGCTCTCGCTCTCCTGTCTGTGAAATTCACTCTCTCCTGCCTGTGACATTGTCTCTATCTGTACTGTCTGTGACATTCTCTCTCTCCTGTCTGTGAAACTCACACTCTCCAGTCTGTGACGCTCTCTCCCTCCAGTCTGTGACATTCTCTCTCTCTCTCTCCTGTCTGTGACACTCTCTCTCTCTCCTGTCTGTGACATTCTCTCTCTCTCTCTCTTGTCTGTGACATTCTCTCTCTCTCTCCTGTCTATGACTCTCTCTCTCCCTCCTGTCTGCAAAATGTTCTCTCTCTCTCTCCTATTTGCGCCACACTCTCCTGTCTGCAAAACTCTCTCTCTCTCCTACGTGTGTCACACTCTCTCTCTCTCCTGTCTGTGACACTCTCTCCCTCTCCTGTCTGTGACACTCTCTCCCTCTTCTGTCTGTGACACGCTCTCCCTCTCCTGTCTGTGACACTCTCTCCCTCTCCTGTCTGTGACACTCTCTCCCTCTCCTGTCTGTGACACTCTCTCCCTCTCCTGTCTGTGACACTCTCTCCCTCTCCTGTCTGTGACACTCTCTCTCTCTCTCTCCTGTCTGTGACACTCTCTCCCTCTCTCTCCTGTCTGTGACACTCTCTCTCTCTCCTGTCTGTGACACTCTCTCTCTCTCTCTCCTGTCTGTGTAACTCTCTCTCTCTCTCTCCTGTCTGTGTAACTCTCTCTCTCTCTCCTGTCTGTGACACTCTCTCTCTCTCCTGTCTGTGACACTCTCTCTCTCTCTCTCTCCTGTCTGTGACACTCTCTCTCTCTCCTGTCTGTGACACTCTCTCTCTCTCTCTCCTGTCTGTGTAACTCTCTCTCTCTCCTGCCTGTGACACTCTCTCTCCTGTCTGTGACACTCTCTCTCTCTCTCTCTCCTGTCTGTGACACTCTCTCTCTCTCCTGTCTGTGTAACTCTCTCTCTCTCTCATGTCTGTGACTCTCTTTCCATCTCTCCTGTCTGTGACTCTCTCTCTCTCTCTCCTGTCTGTGACACTCTCTCTCTCTCTCTCCTGTCTGTGACACTCTCTCTCTCTCCTGTCTGTGACACTCTCTCTCTCTCTCTCCTGTCTGTGTAACTCTCTCTCTCTCTCCTGTCTGTGACACTCTCTCTCTCTCCTGTCTGTGACACTCTCTTTCTCTCTCCTGTCTGTGACACTCTCTCTCTCTCTCTCTCTCCTGTCTGTGACACTCTCTCTCTCTCCTGTCTGTGGCACTCTCTCTCTCTCTCCTGTCTGTGACACTCTCTCTCTCTCTCCTTTCTGTGAAACTCTCTCTCTCTCTCCTGTCTGTGACTCTCTCTCTCTCTCTCCTGTCTGTGACACTCTCTCTCTCTCTCTCCTGTCTGTGACACTCTCTCTCTCTCTCCTGTCTGTGACACTCTCTCTCTCTCTCTCCTGTCTGTGACACTCTCTCTCTCTCCCCTGTCTGTGACACTCTCTCTCTCTCTCCTGTCTGTGACACTCTCTCTCTCTCTCTCTCTCCTGTCTGTGACACTCTCTCTCCTGTCTGCAAAACTTTCTCTCTCTCCTACCTGTGTCACACTCTCTCTCTCCTGTCTGTGACACTCTCTCTCTCTCTCCTGTCTGTGACACTCTCTCTCTCTCTCCTGTCTGTGACACTCTCTCTCTCTCTCCCTTTCCTGTCTGTGACACTCTCTCTCTCTCCCTCCTGTCTGTGACAATCTCTCTCTCTCTCTCCTGTCTCTGACACTCTCTCTCGCTCCCTCCTGTCTGTGACACTCTCTCTCTCTCTCCTGTCTGTGACAATCTCTCTCTCTCTCTCTCCTGTCTCTGACACTCTCTCTCGCTCCCTCCTGTCTGTGACACTCTCTCTCTCTCTCTCCTGTCTGTGACACTCTCTCTCTCTCTCTCTCCTGTCTGTGACACTCTCTCTCTCTCTCTTCCCTGTCTGTGACACTCTCTCTCTCCCTCCTGTCTATGACACTCTCTCTCTCTCCTGTCTGTGACAATCTCTCTCTCTCTCTCCTGTCTCTGACACTCTCTCTCTCTCTCTCCTGTCTGTGACAATCTCTCTCTCTCTCTCCTGTCTGTGACAATCTCTCTCTCTCTCCTGTCTCTGACACTCTCTCTCGCTCCCTCCTGTCTGTGACACTCTCTCTCTCTCTCCTGTCTGTGACAATCTCTCTCTCTCTCTCTCCTGTCTCTGACACTCTCTCTCGCTCCCTCCTGTCTGTGACACTCTCTCTCTCTCTCTCCTGTCTGTGACACTCTCTCTCTCTCTCTCTCCTGTCTGTGACACTCTCTCTCTCTCTCTTCCCTGTCTGTGACACTCTCTCTCTCCCTCCTGTCTATGACACTCTCTCTCTCTCCTGTCTGTGACAATCTCTCTCTCTCTCTCCTGTCTCTGACACTCTCTCTCTCTCTCTCCTGTCTGTGACAATCTCTCTCTCTCTCTCCTGTCTGTGACAATCTCTCTCTCTCTCCTGTCTATGACACTCTCTCTCTCTCCTGTCTGTGACACTCTCTCTCTCTTGTCTGTGACACTCTCTCTCTCTCCTGTCTGTGACACTCTCTCTCTCTCTCCTGTCTGTGACACTCTCTCTCTCTCCTGTCTGTGACACTCTCTCTCTCTCTCCTGTCTGTGACACTCTCTCTCCTGTCTGTGACACTCTCTCTCTCCCTCCTGTCTGTGACACTCTCTCTCTCCCTCCTGTCTGTGACACTCTCTCTCTCCCTCCTGTCTGTGACACACTCTCTCTCTCTCTCCTGTCTGTGACACTCTCTCTCTCTCTCTCCTGTCTGTGACACTCTCTCTCTCTCCCTCCTGTCTGTGACATTCTCTCTCTCTCTCTCTCTCTCTCCTGTCTGTGACACTCTCTTTCTCTCTCTCCTGTCTGTGACAATCTCTCTCTCTCTCTCTCTCTCTCTCTCCTGTCTGTGACATTCTCTTTCTCGCTCTCCTGTCTGTGACAATCTCTCTCTCTCTCCTGTCTGTGACAATCTCTCTCTCTCTCCTGTCTGTGACATTCTCTTTCTCTCTCTCCTGTCTGTGACTCTCTTTCTCTCTCTCCTGTCTGTGACTCTCTCTCTCTCTCTCCTGTCTGTGACTCTCTCTCTCTCTCCTGTCTGTGACACTCTCTTTCTCTCTCTCCTGTCTGTGACAATCTCTCTCTCTCTCTCTCTCCTGTCTGTGACACTCTCTCTCTCCCTCCTGTCTGTGACACTCTCTCTCTCTCTCTCCTTTCTGTGACACTCTCTCTCTCCTGTCTGTGACACTCTCTCTCCTGCCTGTGACACTCTCTCTCTCCCTCCTGTCTGTGACACTCTCTCTCTCCCTCCTGTCTGTGTCACTCTCTCTCTCCCTCCTGTCTGTGACACTCTATCTCTCTCTCTCCTGTCTGTGACACTCTCTCTCTCTCTCTCCTGTCTGTGACACTCTCTCTCTCTCCCTCCTGTCTGTGACATTCTCTCTCTGTCTCTCTCTCCTGTCTGTGACACTCTCTCTCTCCCTCCTGTCTGTGACACTCTCTCTCTCTCCTGTCTGAGACACACTCTCTCTCTCCCTCCTGTCTGTGACACTCTCTCTCTCTCTCTCCTGTCTGTGACACTCTCTTTCTCTCTCTCCTGTCTGTGACAATCTCTCCCTCTCTCTCTCTCTCTCCTGTCTGTGACATTCTCTTTCTCTCTCTCCTGTCTGTGACAATCTCTCTCTCTCTCCTGTCTGTGACATTCTCTTTCTCTCTCTCCTGTCTGTGACATTCTCTTTCTCTCTCTCCTGTCTGTGACTCTCTCTCTCTCCTGTCTGTGACTCTCTCTCTCTCTCCTGTCTGTGACACTCTCTTTCTCTCTCTCCTGTCTGTGACAATCTCTCTCTCTCTCTCTCTCCTGTCTGTGACATTCTCTTTCTCTCTCTCCTGTCTGTGACAATCTCTCTCTGTCTCTCTCTCTCTCCTGTCTGTGACATTCTCTTTCTCTCTCTCCTGTCTGTGACAATCTCTCTCTCTCTCTCCTGTCTGTGACTCTCTCTCTCTCTCTCCTGTCTGTGACTCTCTCTCTCTCTCCTGTCTGTGACTCTCTCTCTCTCTCTCTTTCCTGTCTGTGGCATTCTCGCTCTCTCTTTCCTGTCTGTGGCATTCTCTCTCTCTCCTGTCTGTGACATTTTCTCTCTCTCTCTCTCCTGTCTGTGACACTGTGTCTCAGTCTCCTGTTTGTAACACTCTCTATCTCTCCTGTCTGTGACACTGTGTCTCAGTCTCCTATCTGCGACACTCTCTATCTCTCCTGTCTGTGACATTCTATCTTTCTCTCTCTTGTCTGTGACATTTTCTCTCTCTCCTCTCTGTGACACTCTCTCTCTCTCTCTCTCCTGTCTGTGACACTCTCTCTCTCTCTCTTCCCTGTCTGTGACACTCTCTCTCTCCCTCCTGTCTATGACACTCTCTCTCTCTCCTGTCTGTGACAATCTCTCTCTCTCTCTCCTGTCTCTGACACTCTCTCTCTCTCTCTCCTGTCTGTGACAATCTCTCTCTCTCTCTCCTGTCTGTGACAATCTCTCTCTCTCTCCTGTCTATGACACTCTCTCTCTCTCCTGTCTGTGACACTCTCTCTCTCTTGTCTGTGACACTCTCTCTCTCTCCTGTCTGTGACACTCTCTCTCTCTCTCCTGTCTGTGACACTCTCTCTCTCTCCTGTCTGTGACACTCTCTCTCTCTCTCCTGTCTGTGACACTCTCTCTCCTGTCTGTGACACTCTCTCTCTCCCTCCTGTCTGTGACACTCTCTCTCTCCCTCCTGTCTGTGACACACTCTCTCTCTCTCTCCTGTCTGTGACACTCTCTCTCTCTCTCTCCTGTCTGTGACACTCTCTCTCTCTCCCTCCTGTCTGTGACATTCTCTCTCTCTCTCTCTCTCTCTCCTGTCTGTGACACTCTCTTTCTCTCTCTCCTGTCTGTGACAATCTCTCTCTCTCTCTCTCTCCTGTCTGTGACATTCTCTTTCTCGCTCTCCTGTCTGTGACAATCTCTCTCTCTCTCCTGTCTGTGACAATCTCTCTCTCTCTCCTGTCTGTGACATTCTCTTTCTCTCTCTCCTGTCTGTGACTCTCTTTCTCTCTCTCCTGTCTGTGACTCTCTCTCTCTCTCTCCTGTCTGTGACTCTCTCTCTCTCTCCTGTCTGTGACACTCTCTTTCTCTCTCTCCTGTCTGTGACAATCTCTCTCTCTCTCTCTCTCCTGTCTGTGACACTCTCTCTCTCCCTCCTGTCTGTGACACTCTCTCTCTCTCTCTCCTTTCTGTGACACTCTCTCTCTCCTGTCTGTGACACTCTCTCTCCTGCCTGTGACACTCTCTCTCTCCCTCCTGTCTGTGACACTCTCTCTCTCCCTCCTGTCTGTGTCACTCTCTCTCTCCCTCCTGTCTGTGACACTCTATCTCTCTCTCTCCTGTCTGTGACACTCTCTCTCTCTCTCTCCTGTCTGTGACACTCTCTCTCTCTCCCTCCTGTCTGTGACATTCTCTCTCTGTCTCTCTCTCCTGTCTGTGACACTCTCTCTCTCCCTCCTGTCTGTGACACTCTCTCTCTCTCCTGTCTGAGACACACTCTCTCTCTCCCTCCTGTCTGTGACACTCTCTCTCTCTCTCTCCTGTCTGTGACACTCTCTTTCTCTCTCTCCTGTCTGTGACAATCTCTCCCTCTCTCTCTCTCTCTCCTGTCTGTGACATTCTCTTTCTCTCTCTCCTGTCTGTGACAATCTCTCTCTCTCTCCTGTCTGTGACATTCTCTTTCTCTCTCTCCTGTCTGTGACATTCTCTTTCTCTCTCTCCTGTCTGTGACTCTCTCTCTCTCCTGTCTGTGACTCTCTCTCTCTCTCCTGTCTGTGACACTCTCTTTCTCTCTCTCCTGTCTGTGACAATCTCTCTCTCTCTCTCTCTCCTGTCTGTGACATTCTCTTTCTCTCTCTCCTGTCTGTGACAATCTCTCTCTGTCTCTCTCTCTCTCCTGTCTGTGACATTCTCTTTCTCTCTCTCCTGTCTGTGACAATCTCTCTCTCTCTCTCCTGTCTGTGACTCTCTCTCTCTCTCTCCTGTCTGTGACTCTCTCTCTCTCTCCTGTCTGTGACTCTCTCTCTCTCTCTCTTTCCTGTCTGTGGCATTCTCGCTCTCTCTTTCCTGTCTGTGGCATTCTCTCTCTCTCCTGTCTGTGACATTTTCTCTCTCTCTCTCTCCTGTCTGTGACACTGTGTCTCAGTCTCCTGTTTGTAACACTCTCTATCTCTCCTGTCTGTGACACTGTGTCTCAGTCTCCTATCTGCGACACTCTCTATCTCTCCTGTCTGTGACATTCTATCTTTCTCTCTCTTGTCTGTGACATTTTCTCTCTCTCCTCTCTGTGATACTCTCTCTCACTCTCTCTCCTGTCTGTGATATTCTCTCTCTCCTGTGTGCAACACTCTCTCTCCCGTCTGTGTCAATCTGTCTCTCTCCTGTCTGCCACATTCTCTCTCTCTCTCCTGTCTGTGAAACTCTCTCTCTCCTGCCTGTGACACTCACTCTCTCTCCTGTCTGTGACACTTATACTCTCTCTCCCTCTCTCTCCTGTCAGCAAAACATTCTCTCTCTTCTGTCTGTGACATTCTCTCACTCTCACCTGTCTACGACACTCTGTCTTTATCCTGTCTGTGGCACTTTCTCTCTCCTGTCTGCAACACTCTCTCTTCTGTCTGCGAAACTCGCTCTCTCTCTCCTATCTGCGTCACACACACTCTCTCTCTTCTCCACGTCACAGACTCTCTCTCTCCAACACACTCTCTCTCTCCTGTCTTTGACACTCTCTCTCTCCTGTCTGTGACTCTCTCCCTCTCCTGTCTGTGACTCTCTCTCTCTCCTGTCTGTGACTCTCTCTCTCTCCCCCTCTCCTGTCTGTGACACTCTTTCTCTCTCCTCTCTGCGTCACACTCCCTCTCCTGTCTGTGCCACTCTCACTCTCTCCTGTCTGCGAAACTCTCTCTCTCTCCTACCTGCATCACACTCACTCTCTCTCTCTCCTGTTTGCGAAACTCTCTCTCTCTCTCCAGTCTGCGAAACTCTCTCCCTCTCTCCTATCTGCATCACACTCTCTCCCTCTCCTGTCTGTGATACTTTCTCTCCTTCCTGTCTATGACAATCTCTCTCTCCTGTCTGTGACACTCTTTCTCTCTCTCTCCTGTCTGTGACATTCCCTCCCTTTCTCCTGTCTGTGACATTCACTCTGTCCTGTCTATGACAATCTCTCTTTCCAGTCTGTGACACTCTCTCTCTCTCTCTCTCTCCTGTCTGTGACACTCTCTCTCTCTCTCTCCTGTCTGTGACATTCTCTCTCTCTCTCTCCTATCTGCGTCACACCCTCTCTCTCTCCTCTCTGCGTAATACTCTCTCTCCCTCCTCTCTGCGTCACACTCTCTCCCTTTCTACTGTCTGCGGCATTCTCACTCTCTTTCCTGTCTGCGTCTCTTTCTCTCTCTCCTGTCTGCAACTCTCTCTCACTCTCTCTCTCTCCTGTCTGCGAAATTCTCTTTCTTTCTCCTATCGGCACCCCACTCTCTCTCTCCTGTCTATGACACTCTCTCTCTCTCTCTCTCTCCTGTCAGCGACACTCTCTCCGTCTCTCCCTCCAGTCTGTGACACTCTCCCTCTCACTCCTGCCTGCGACACTCTCCCTCTCTGCTGTCTCCGACTCTCTCTCACCTGTCTGCGACACTCTCTCTCTCCCTCTCTCCTGTTTGTGACACACTCACTCTCTCTCCTTTCTGTGGCTCTCTCTGCCTCTCTGTCTGCTGTCTGTGACCCTTTCTCTCTCTCTCCTGTCTGTGACATTCTCTCTCTCCCTCCTGTCTGTGACATTCTCTCTCTCCCTCCTGTCTGTGACATTCTCTCTCTCCTGCCTGTGAAACTTGCTCTCTCCTATCAGTGATACTCTCTCTCTCTCCTGCCTGTGACATTCTCTCTCTCTCCTGTCTGCGAAACTCTCTCTCTCGTCCTCTCTCCTGTCTGCAGCACTCTCTCACCCATCTGTGACTCTCTCTGTCTCTCTCTCTGCTGTCTGTGACCCTTTCTCTCTCTCTCCTGTCTGGTATACTCTGCCTCCCACTCACGTCTGTGATGCTCTCTCTCGCTCCTGTTTGTGAAATTCTCTCTCTCTCTCCTCTCTGCGACATTCTCTCCCTCCTGTCTGTTACATTCTCTCTCTCCTGTCTGTGGCATTCTCTCTCTCTCCTGTCTGTGACACTCTCTCCCTCTCCTGTCGCTGACATTCTCTCTCTCTTTCTCTCCTGTCTGCGGCTCTCTCTCTCTCTCTCTCTCTCGCTCTCTCTCCCGTCCTTGGCATTCTCTCTCTCTCCTGTCTGTGACACTCTCTCCCTCTCCTGTCGCTGACATTCTCTCTCTCTTTCTCTCCTGTCTGCGGCTCTCTCTCTCTCTCTCTCGCTCTCTCTCCCGTCCTTGGCATTCTCTCTCTCTCCTGTCTGTGACACTCTCTCCCTCTCCTGTCGCTGACATTCTCTCTCTCTTTCTCTCCTGTCTGCGGCTCTCTCTCTCTCTCTCTCTCTCTCTCTCTCTCCCGTCCTTGGCATTCTCTCTCTCTCCTGTCTGTGACACTCTCTCTCATTCCTATGTCTGCGACACTCTCTCACTCTCTCCTGTCTGCAACTCTCTCCCTCGCCTGTCTGCAACTCTCTCTCACTCTTTCCTGTCTGCAAAACTCCCTCTCTCTCCTGTAAGCGTCACACTCTCTCTCTCCTGTCTGTGACATTCTTTCTCTCTCTCTCTCTCCCTCCCCTGTCTGCGACACTCCCTCTCTCTTTACTGTCTGCAACTCTCTCCTATCTGCGACACACTCTCTCTCCTGTGTAGGGGGTAGTGGTGTGTGTCAGCTTCACCTCTGACTTCTGAGCGGTTAGAATCGCTCCCACTCCCATTCCCTGGGTTCTAGACCTTGGGCTTATTTGGGGGTTGTGACAAAGTGCAGCAGACAACTGGTTTTGGTGCAAGAAAAATATATGAAAGTTTCAAACAGGTGTATCTCTCTCCACCTTAGCATAATGCTTCTTTCAGGTCCTTTCGTTTTGGAACTCTAGGATTTTGCCTTTTCCCTTGCACTGAGAACACAACAGGTACAACACTATTCCCAGCTGGCAAACCACCAGGATGTGGGAAGCCATTCTGACCCATGAAGGGACCTCTATGTTTTTGAAAATGTCCCACCAGGGTGGGACTGTGATACTTTGAATCTTTCCCTCTATCTCGTGTGTTTTCTGTTCCAAAGTATAGAAATACTTTTGTGATAACTCTACAGCTTTTAGTAGTTTAGTGAGATGTCCTGGTAGAGCCGTTCCTGGGCTACTTGAACTTCTGCCTCGGGTTTAAAACAAAAACTTCTGTCACTTACCGGACACCGGATGTGCTCTCCAAGCTGGTAGTGAGGCGCACTTGTATATGTCCCACCCCCTATGTATGCTGCCTGTGGGGGAACATGGCCTTGTGCCATTACCTCCATGGTACAGTTTATAGGCCGTGCACCAGCAGTTTTAAACCCGCACAGTGGCCTGGAATAGGCGTTCAAGTGCTGGGGACACAGTACTACATGTGCATTCCGGCTCTGGCACCCAGAGAGGTCTGTACCTGTCATCATGTGCTCCCATTTTATGACGTAAGGTGGGACTGCTGCGAAACAGATGTGTGCACCCCCTTGAATGACTCCAATGCTCTCCACCCTACCGGCATCCTCACTACTATACCCATGATGGTGTGGTTGGTGCGCCCACAATCTACTGGGACAGGGTAGGCTTCAGAGGCTAGGCGGAACTGACACGGGCTTAGTGAATTCTCAAATGGGTGGAGGGCTGCGAGGTGCTTGTTGCTGATCCAGGAGGGGACTAAACCTTGCTTTAAATCCTCCAGGTTGCTGCGGCCCTCGCCCAGCAACCATGCCCCGTACAGCGCGCACACCTCATTCTGTGCAGCCTGGTCTGATGCATTCCTATCCTCTCGAATGAGTGCATTCACTGTTTTGGCGTGCCTTTCCAACTCAGCAATAATCTCCTTTAAATGGACCATCATGGCCTGGTCCTCGTGTAATTCTGAGCCTATCACTGTGTTCTCCTCTGTTAAGATTTTTCGTAATTGTGTTTTTAAACCGTTTATTTGTGTCTGCAATTCTATGTCATCCAGACTGTTTATCACAGAGGACCCTGTATTATATGCTGTGAAAACATCATTCCAGGTTCCCCTTCTTTGTCTCCCTGCATTGCTAAAGTACTCAGTGTGGGTAGTGTTCAGTTCTGTTTTGTCTACATTGGCAAAATCGAACTTGTAGAATTTCCTGAACATTTCTCTTAACAGGGCCTGGTATAGCTGTTCTGTCTCCTTGGGGCACCACTCAGGTAAGTGTACCTCTGTGAGGTTTAGAATCACGGAAGCTACCGCGTAGTGTACCCCCCGGTATAGCACCTTCTCGGTCGGCACTAGTACCAGCCCATTCCCTGGTCCCGTGGTGGTGTCAGGGCACTTCTCCATATGTGTCCTTACTGTCGGGGCCGTGGGCAGGGGCTTTTGGGCATGTGCCACGAATTCAGTGGCCTTAACTGAGGCTGGAGAGGATGGGGTTATGCAAGTGCGTAGGTGGGAATCCCATTCCACCCCCTTCCCCTTGCCCAGCCATGCTGCGGAAAAGATAATGGATACGCCCGTGGGGCAGGTCTTCCGCGATCCCCACATGCAGACATAGATTCCCTGTTCCGATTTCCACCACTTGTCCCAGCACACGCTCACCCCCCTTTGGTTCCCGGTAATGGTCCGATGGGTGTCGTTCCCCAGTCGCTCCCAGTCCACTGTACCGTCCCCCATGTCTCTGCTCAGCTTCCTGAGCCACCACCACCTTCCCAGGGGAATCTGTCCTCTGCAGGTCAGGCACATGCATTTCCCCTCAGTGACCCCGACCCGTGTGGCCATAACCTGTATGCTGGGGCGGGGGAGGGAGTCCTCCCCGTAGGTGAACCCGGTCTGACTGGAGTATCGAGTGGAGTTAAATCCCAGCCACCCTGGCCATCTTCCCACATGGGAATAGGTAGTGATCTCCTCCACGTTACCTTCGCTGCCCCTCGCAGCCACAACCGGTGCTCTCTCCCCTGAGCACCCAAAAATGTGGGAGTCCTCCACGTCACCTCGCCTCCCAGTGTCCATTCCTATCAGGGCGAGTAGGAGTATGTACCCCATCCTATCGAAATCCTTTCTGTAGGGAGACATAAGAGCATATAGCCAGGTCCCGAACAGATTCGCTGGCTTGGGTAAAGCATAGTCGAGTCTTGCGACCTCGACTCAATACAAACACTCTTAAACAATAATACTTAAACTGCTAACCACCTTATTTAAAATTTAACTAAAACACCCAAACCTAACAATCTCAAAATTAAATAACAGAAGCTATGTACATCCACCGCCCATCCCCGGGCGGCCAGGTTAATCCCTGTTCAGGCTACAGCACCCTACTCCCTTTCCTGTGGCTGCCCTGTCCTGTACCTTTGGTCCCTCGCAGCCTGCGGCTGCTGGCTGGGGACCTCTGTCCTCAGATCGATCCCTGACTTGAGGGGCTGCCCTTTTAAACTGGGGAGCCAGTGACCACGGTTTCTTTGGCCGTGGCGTTCGTGGGGACCTTCTAGGGACTCTGGTTGGTGGGTCTTCAACCCGAGCCACTGTCCCCTCTTGTGCAGTCTGTGGAATCTCCACTGCCGCTGGCTAGGGATTTCTATCCTCAGGCTGTACCTCTTCTAAACCTGTGTCAGGGGCAGGTAACTCTCTGCCCTCAGGTCCCACCTCGTCTGAGTCCCAGATGAGCGGGGGAGTGTCCCAAACGGTGGGTGGGATGGCCCTTCCCTTAAAACAAGCCAGTGCGCCTGCTTGTGCAGTCTGTGAGTTTGCTCCTGCTGCAGCCTGAGGATTTTTATCCTCAGACCTTGCCCCAACTGGCTGTTCCCTTCTCTCAGATTTAAACAACTTACATTGGTTAATGTGGAACCATTTGGTGCGCCGAGGCCGCTTTATGGCGTATACCATGGGGCTTGCCTTATCTACAATGCTGTAGGGCCCCATGTATAATGGTTCTAGACTGCCTACCCGAGCAAAATTCCTAACCATAACCCGATCCCCTATCTCCCACTCATGGTGTGTACGGGGTTCTAGCAGCAGCCGGTTACTCCGATGCTGTTTTCCCATGTTGCTAGCAGCCTGCCAGTCAACCTGTTTAAGGTGTTCAAACAGATTCCTGACGAAGCTGTCCCGGTTCACCTCTCTGAGCTGACCCTCCGTGAGCACCGGGGCTAGCACATGGGTGGGGGTCCGCATAACCCTACCAGTCATGAGCTCGTGTGGGGATTACCCTGTGCTTTTTGACTGGCTGGCTCAGACCCCATTAGGACCAATGGTAAGACTTCTACCCACTTTCTAGGTGAGTCCACTGTCTCTTTCCTCAGCCTTTCTTTCAAGGTTCTGTTCATCCTCTCTACAATCCCTGAAGACTGTGGGTTGTGTGCAACGTGCCATTTCCACTCTATGCCGAGTACCATGAGGGTATTCTGCATGACCTGCCTGGTAAAGTGGCTCCCTTGGTCAGACTCCACGTACTGTGGTAGCCCCCATCGTGAGAACGCCTCCCTGACCAGGATCCTGGCTGTACTCAGAGTCGTGGCTGTTCGGCAGGGGAAGGCTTCTACCCACTTTGTGAACACATCCACCAGGACTAGGTAGTACTTATAGCCTCCCTGGGCGGTGGGTAGGGGCCTGATGTAGTCGACCTGGATCGACTGCCATAGTCCCTCTACCCTCCTGATGTGTCCCATAAGTACCTTCCTTTTGTGTGGGTCAGGGTTGTTAGCAGCACACACCAGACAGCTGGCACAGAACTCGCGGACATCTTCCCTGAGTCCTGGCCACCATCCTGCCTGTTCCACCCACTGCCAGGTGGTCTCAGGCCCGGGATGCCCCGTTCCTGGACCATCGTGGGCCAGTTGAAGGAATTCCCTCCTGTGCTGCTGCAGTACTACCCATTGCTCTCCCTTAAACAGCATGTCTCCCTTTACAGAGAGGGCTGCTGTGCTGTAAGGGCCCTTTACCCTTTTCCCTTCTGCCACTGCACTGAGGACTGCCTTGAGGACGGGGTCTTGGGTTTGGACCGTCTTAAGGTCCGGGGTTAAAGCTACCCCTGCACTGCCCCGTGTCCCATTCCTACCCATGACTGCTGCTATAGGACAGGACCCATATGGGTCCCAGAAAATGCCTGTGCGGGCACGCTCCTTAGCTAGCACATTGGCCTGCCGGTTGCCCTCACTCCGGGGTTCTGCGGAGGGATGGGCTTTCACCTTCTGGATGAAAACCTCCCCTTCCTCCCCCACTGCTGCTAAGATTTTCTCCAGCAAGGGTTTCACTGTGAGGGGTCTCCCGGCAGCGGAGGTTTATCTGCGGGAGGACCAGATGGCCAGGTACTCCATACACGAATTGCATGTGAACATGCTGTCCGAGCAAATCGTGTATGGGGTGGGGAAGATCTCGGGATGTGTAACCACGTACACTACCGCGGACAGTTCAGCCTGCTGGGCGCTCATGGTGCTGGGGAGCTTAATTTCCAGGGTAAGGTTTGCCGCTGGGTCATAAACTCCACACCTCGTGAGTCGCTCACCAGCAGATACTGTGCTGGAGCCATCCACATAGATTTCACGGCCTGTAGGGTGTATCCTGACCTGTAAACCTATGTCTACTTTCCAAACCCCTTCTTTGGAACACTGGTGGGCTGTTCCGGGATATACCAGGTTAGCTGCAAGCTTTGGCTCGCAGAGCCCTTTTACTTTTAGGTTTATCTGTGAGAGAAGCAGGGTCCAGCGAGCAATGTGGTCACTGCTCACTGTCCCATCCTTGATTCTCCCATCCAGGAGCATCTGGGTGGGCGTGTGATGGGTGAAGAGGGTGATGGGAGAGGTGCCTGTGAAGATCAGCGATCTTTTCACAGCCCAATGTGTGGCCAAGAGGTGCCTTTCACAACTGGAGTAGCTCTTCTCCACATCTGTGAGTATCCTGGAGGAGTAGACCACCAGTCTCAGCTTGCCATGCCGCTCTTGGAGTAGTACAGCACTCAGGCTGTCCCCACTGGCTGCTGCCTCCAGGAAGAACTCTTTCCCTCCATCTACAGCCCCTAGAGCTGGTGCGGTCTGCAGATCTTTCTTGAGCCTGACAAATGCTGCCTGGCACACCTCATCCCAAACCCACTCCACTCCCTTATGCAGGAGTCAGAGCAGAGGGGCTGCTGTGGCCGCATAGTCCTCAATGAGGTCTCTGCAGTACCCGGTTAGCCCAAGAAACGATCTCACTCCTGTGACTGTGTTGAGACTGGTAACTCCTGTACTGCTTCCTGACTAGCTTTATCTATGGCCCTTTCCCCAGCGTGTATTGTCAGGCCCAGGAATTTCACCTCCTGCTGGCAGATCTGCGCTTTCTTTGGGTTCACTTTAAAACCTTCCTGTCCGAGCAGTTCCAGCAGTTTGGCCAGAAGTGGGCCATGTTCCCCTCAAATCGGTGAATAGGGGCAGGTCATCCATGTATTGTACCAGCCACCTGGGCTGGCTAAAGCCCTTTAAACTGATTGCCATGCATTGGTGGAAAATGCTGGGGCTATTGTGGAAGCCATGAGGCAGACAGTTCCAGGTGTACTGTTGTCCTTTAAAGGTAAAGGCAAACTTGTACTGATCCTCTCTCCTTAAAGGGATGGACCAAAACCCATTGGAGATATCCAGCACTGTGAAAGTGGTCGCGGATGCTGGGATACTTCCTATCAGGTCAGTAACTGCTGCTACCGTGGGTGCACAGGCTGGGATGTTACTGTTGAACACCCGATAGTCCACTGTGGCCCTCCAGGAGTTGTCCGGTTTTCTAACCGGCCACAGTGGAGAGTTCACGTGGATGGCTATCGGTCTCAGGACCCCCTGTTGCACTAAGGAGGACATGGCTGCTTCCATGTCTAGCTCCGCTTCCCTGGGGAAGTTATATTGCTTTTGTGGTCGGGCCATAGGATCCCCATCTACACTGACCTCGAGCCCGTTGACCCTCCCACAGTCATGTTTGTGTGTGGCAAACGTGGCTAGGTGGGCTCACACAAATGCCTGGAACTCCCTTGGGGTATTACTGACCCTGAGTTCGAGGTTATAACCCTCTTTAGGCTTCATGGTGCACAGGGGCCCCTTCCCCTGCTTCCCTGGGATGACTACTACTCTGTCTTCCTTTCCTGTTTTTGCCCCCCATAGGCAGTGATTCCTCGAATCCACTAGGATCTCGTGGCCTACAATAAAGTCGGCTCCCAGGATCCCTTTTCCATCCTCCACTTCCCACTTCATTAGGATACAGGTCCACTTAGAGTGGAATGTTCCTAACCGAATGGTCAGCGGGATGGAAAATGAGCCAGCCTGTTCTTTACCTGTGAATCCCGACAGACTGTATAGGACCCCGTTAGATAGAGGTGAGGTGGTGGGGTTAGCTGAATGGATCATGATACATGATGCTCCCGTGTCCAACAGATAGGACCCTTTTACCTCTTTTCCCTCCATCTCAACGAGGGGTCTCTTCCATAAGTCGTAGGTAAGGGAACACAGGTAAACAGGCTGCGCTGGCTCTAGTCAGGGTTGTGGGTAGATGGGGCTGATGGGGTCAGCGCGCTGGTGGTGGCTGTTACCTTCCCTGGGCCAGTCAATAGGGTTCTCATGGTGTCCAAAAATGACTCGACCGTGGCGGGAGGGATTCCTGTCTCTGCCTTTTGGGCTGGGGTTGAGAAATTCTTTCCCTTGTTATATTTCCAAGGATTCTTACACTCCTTCCTCCAGTGTCCATTCTTCCCACACCCATAACAGTTGAGCTTTGTGCTGGAAGGGTTATTCCCTTCCTGATGCCATTCCTTCCTACCCTGGCCGGGTTTCATTTCATGCACTTTCCCTTTAGGTGGGTGTGCATCGGTTCCTTTACCATTACGGTAAGCGATGGTCAATTGGCTGATCACTGTGAGTTCGGTAGTCAGGGGATTCTTTGGGTCAAACCACATTCCTGCCATGGCCCTGACCTGTGGCAAGCTGTTTGCCACCAGGCAACGGAGCCAGTGGGCCCGCTGATCCTGGTCCAGGTTAGCCCGGTTAGGCGTCCCACGGCATGCGCTCCTATACACCTGCCACAACCTGTCTGCAAAAGCCTGCGGGGGTTCTCCTACGAGCTGCACTGTTTTTTCCTTGGAGAAGGGACTTCCCTCATTCATCCCCATGGCCTCAAGAACTTCCTCCTTGAGCTCCCCATAATCACACTGTCCAATATTACATTGGTCAGAGAGAGGGACTGGAAGAGCTTACTCTCCAGGGAGAATAGCAGCATTTTGGCCTGTTCAGCATCATTGCACTCGTTGATGCTTGCTGCTTGTTCCACTTCCCTGAAGTGGATCGAGGGAACCCCATTTGCCGCAAGTTTAGTTAAATGGCTTACCATGGCCCTAAGCTGTTGGTTGCCGTGGGGAACTACGGACTGGTTTTGGAGGGGTCCCTCATCCCCGTTATCAGCGGGCGGGCCGAACCTTTGCTGCTGGGCCGGGCACATCAGCCCCAGTCCCAGCCTCTCTTGCTGGGGGTTTTCCTCCTCAGCTTCTGTCCCTAATTCCATCCCCCACCTCCTGCCAGATTTCGCTGAAGCTTGGTGCTACGGGTGGTGGTCATGGGCCCTCCTGCTCCTCAACCGGGTAGTCCCTTGGCACTACCTGTGGCGTCTGAACCGTCCTCCCCAGATTCCCTGTGAAGTTGATCTGGGCTGCGCTTCAGGCTTATGAGGCACACCATGCCTTTTGCCATCCTTAGAGCAAGGTTCAGACTCTCTATCTGCTTCTGGCAGGGCCATGGTCTGCATCCTCAAACCCCTGTGCACTCACTATCTTATAGACTGCCTGTAAGCCTTTTACTTTCTCCTCCTGCTCTCTTACTTGTCTTGCTAGGCGGGCATTCTTTTCCCGCAATCCCAGCTCATTGTTCTTGGCATCGGTGACCTGACACTGTAAATATTCCTGCTGGGTCTTATGTTCCCCCACTAACTGCACCCTTTCCTGGTTCAGAGCCTGCAATGCTAACAGTAACTTCTCCCCCGCTAGGGCCTTTGTTTGGGCTTCCTGGGCTGACTCCCGAGTCTCAGCTGCCTGTGCTTCAACAAGCTTGTCCAAAAGCTGGATCTGTTTCTTGAAGCACATCAGCCAGACTGACTTTTCTATGGATTTTTTATGATCCTTCCCTTCTGTCCATTTAGCTGCAGCATCTACCAGGCGCCCAGCCTTTAACAGATTAGTGACCCATTTTTTTCCATGTTCACCTTACTGAACACGTAATTTGAAATTCTCTCTTCCATTACAGTTCTCTCTTCCAAATCAGTGTCCACTGCATCGCATCCCTTTTGCCAAGGTCCTGCCATGGTCGCCATTATGTAGGGGTTGGTGGTGTGTGTTTCAGCTTCACCTCTGACTTCTGAGCAGTCCGAATCGCTCCCACTGCCTGGGTTCTAGACCTTGGACTTATTTGGGGGTTGTGACAAAGTGCAGCAGACAACTGGTTTTGGTGCAAGAAAAAAAATTGGGTTTATTGAAGTCACAAATGAACTTATAACATTAGGATTACACTGAGATTATACAGAAAGTACTTAGTTAAGAATCGGGAACACACGGCATAACAAGGGAAAATCACACTACTAATCCCCCTACCCTTGTCCCACCCCCAAAACCTAACTAAATTGAACTAGGAGAGGTCAGGGATCATGCTCACCAACTAGAGTTCCTTGTTAGTTCGAAATCCAGCCAGGTAAGCCGGTTGCAGTTTTGGGGTATGCTCTTTGTGTCCTCTGGGGCCTGCCATCCCCATGTGGTCCTGGTCTGTGGAATCTGCGAAAGTTCTTCAGTTGGGTGGAGGGCACGGTTGTGGGTGGTTGATCTTCGTGGAGGGCTGCGGTTGCGGCCTTGTTGTCTTCGGTTGAGCCTGCCACCCCGTACCCCTCGCCATGATGTTGCCTGCGGGCCTGCAAATCTCCAGATCTCCTTCCTCCGCTTGGCTCAGCTCCCTGCTTAAACTTGGTTTCAACCACCCTAAAACTGCTCACCCTTCATAACTGGGTGGCCCAGTTATACTGTTTTTCGAATTTCTTATCTCAATCCAAATCAAGGTTAGTTCTTTGTCTGATTTTGGTGGGCTTCTTCAGGTGATTGTCGTCTCGTTGTTTTTAATGGACTCGCATGATGTCTATCATTGTCTTCCTGCCCCCGTCACTAGTCTTGAACTGAAAGCCATTATATATGTAGAGTATTGATAGGTTCGCATAATTGCATTGATTGCTGCCTTCCTGCCTTAGTAGTTAGTAGCAATTATTTATGCAAGATTTTGATTGGCTTTATTTTGTGTAAGATGAAGTCTTTCTCTGGGTTGATTGTTTTAAAGGGAAGAATGTATATTCTGTCTCCTCTCGTTGTCTGGTTCCAGGCAACAATCCACACTGCACTCAACAAGCCTGGGCATGTCCAGTCCCAGGCATTCATGGGCTGCAGGGTTCTACACTTAACCCAGCAGTTGGGTCCTCTGCCATAAAAGTCCAAAAGTCATATCCTTGTTGATCATGTGAAAAATGTGGGAATTTTGAGAACCCTTCACCTGTCTGTGACTCTCTCTGTCTCTCTCTCCGCTGTCTGTGACCCTTTCTCTCTCTCTCTCTCTCCTGTCTAGTACTCTCTGCCTCCCTCTCCTACCTGTGACACTCTGTCTCGCCCCTGTCTGTGACACTCTCTCCCTCTCTTTCCCCTCTATGACCTTCTCTCTCTCTCTCCCCTGTCTGTGAAATTCTCTCTCTCTCCTGTCTGTGACATTCTCTCCGTCTCCTGTCTGCGACTCTCTCTTTCCTGTTTGTGACATTCTCTCTCTCCTGTCTGTATCACTCTCTCCTGTATGTGCACTCTCTCTCTCTCCCCTGTATGTGCACTCTCTCCTGTCTGTAACACTCTCTCCTGTCTGTCTGTAACACTCTCTCTCTCCTGTCTGTGACCCTCTCTCTCTCCTGTCTGGTACACTCTGCCTCCCTCTCCTGTCTGTGACACTCTCTCTCTACTGTCTGTGACATTCTCTCTCTCTCCTGCCTGTGACACTCTCTCTCTCTCCTGTAAGAAACACTCTCTCTCTTCTCTCCTGTCTGTGACACTCTCTCTCTCTCTTCTCTCCTGTCTGTGACACTCTCTCTCTCGCTCTCCTGTCTGTGACATTCTCTATCGCTCTCCTGTCTGTGACACTCTCTCTATCGCTCTCCTGTCTGTGACACTCTCTCTCTCCTCTCCTGTCTGTGACACTCTCTCTCTCCTCTCCTGTCTGTGACACTCTCTCTCTCCTCTCCTGTCTGTGACACTCTCTCTCTCCTCTCCTGTCTGTGGCACTCTCTCTCTCCTCTCCTGTCTGTGACACTCTCTCCCTCCTCTCCTGTCTGTGACACTCTCTCTCTCCTCTCCTGTCTGTGACACTCTCTCTCTCCTCTCCTGTCTGTGGCACTCTCTCTCTCCTCTCCTGTCTGTGGCACTCTCTCTCTCCTCTCCTGTCTGTGACACTCTCTCTCCTCTCCTGTCTGTGACACTCTCTCTCTCCTCTCCTGTCTGTGACACTCTCTCTCTCCTCTCCTGTCTGTGACACTCTCTCTCTCCTCTCCTGTCTGTGGCACTCTCTCTCTCCTCTCCTGTCTGTGGCACTCTCTCTCTCCTCTCCTGTCTGTGACACTCTCTCTCTCCTCTCCTGTCTGTGACACTCTCTCTCTCCTCTCCTGTCTGTGACACTCTCTCTCTCTCCTGTCTGTGACACTCTCTCTCTCCTCTCCTGTCTGTGACACTCTCTCTCTCCTCTCCTGTCTGTGGCACTCTCTCTCTCCTCTCCTGTCTGTGACACTCTCTCTCTCTCCTGTCTGTGACACACTCTCTCTCTCCTCTCCTGTCTGTGACACTCTCTCTCTCCTCTCCTGTCTGTGACACTCTCTCTCTCCTCTCCTGTCTGTGGCACTCTCTCTCTCCTCTCCTGTCTGTGACACTCTCTCCCTCCTCTCCTGTCTGTGACACTCTCTCTCTCCTCTCCTGTCTGTGACACTCTCTCTCTCCTCTCCTGTCTGTGGCACTCTCTCTCTCCTCTCCTGTCTGTGGCACTCTCTCTCTCCTCTCCTGTCTGTGACACTCTCTCTCTCCTCTCCTGTCTGTGACACTCTCTCTCTCCTCTCCTGTCTGTGACATTCTCTCTCTCTCCTGTCTGTGACACTCTCTCCCTCTCCTGTCTGTGACACTCTCTCTCTTTCTCTCCTGTCTGCGACTCTCTTCCTCTCTCTCACCCGTCTGCGGCTCTCTCTCTCTCTCCCGTCCATGGCATTCTCTCTCTCTTGCTCTCCTGTCTGTAACACTGTCTCTCATTCCTTTGTCTGCGACTCTCTCTCGCTCTCTCCTGCCTGCGAAACTCTTTCTCTCTCCTGTCTGCGTCACATCCTCTCTCTACTGTCTGCAACTCTCTCCCTCTCCTGTCTGCAACTCTCTCTCACTCTTTCCTGTCTGCAAAACTCCCTCTCTCTCCTGTATGCGTCAAACTCTCTTTCTCTCCTGTCTGCGACACTCTCCCTCCCCTGCCTGTTGGACTCTCCCTCCTGCCTGTGAAACTCACTCACTCCTGTCTGTGATATTCTCAGTCTTTATCTTCTGCTAGTGACACTCTCTCTCTCCCGTCTGCGGCTCTCTCTGTCTCTCTCTCCCGTCTGCGGCTCTCTCTCTCTCTCTCCCATCTGTGGCTCTCTCTCTCTCTCTCTCCCGTCTGCGGCTCTCTCTCTCTCTCTCTCCCGTCTGCGGCTCTCTCTGTCTCTCTCTCCCGTCTGTGGCTCTCTCTCTCTCTCTCTCCCGTCTGCGGCTCTCTCTCTCTCTCTCTCCCGTCTGCGGCTCTCTCTCTCTCTCTCTCCCGTCTGCGGCTCTCTCTCTCTCTCTCTCCCGTCTGCGGCTCTCTCTCTCTCTCTCTCCCGTCTGTGGCTCTCTCTGTCTCTCTCTCCCGTCTGCGGCTCTCTTTGTCTCTCTCTCCCGTCTGTGGCTCTCTCTCTCTCTCTCTCTCCCGTCTGCGGCTCTCTCTGTCTCTCTCTCCCGTCTGCGGCTCTCTCTGTCTCTCTCTCCCGTCTGCGGCTCTCTCTCTCTCTCTCTCTCTCTCCCGTCTGCGGCTCTCTCTCTCCCGTCTGCGGCTCTCTCTGTCTCTCTCTCCCGTCTGCGGCTCTCTCTGTCTCTCTCTCCCGTCTGCGGCTCTCTCTCTCTCTCTCTCCCGTCTGCGGCTCTCTCTCTCTCTCTCTCCCGTCTGCGGCTCTCTCTCTCTCTCTCTCCCGTCTGCGGCTCTCTCTCTCTCTCTCTCCCGTCTGTGGCTCTCTCTCTCTCTCTCTCCCGTCTGCGGCTCTCTCTGTCTCTCTCTCCCGTCTGCGGCTCTCTCTGTCTCTCTCTCCTGTCTGTGACACACTCTCTGCCTCCTGTCTGCGACACTCTCTCTCTCTCTCTCCTGTCTGTGACATTCTGTTTCTCATCTTTTGTGTCATTAACATCCTTTTGTTCTCAGTACCCCGTTCCCCAAGCCTCTAATTGTTTGTTAGGTTATGACTAACTACCTGGTTTAATAAGAATCTCTTTCAGGCTGTGATAGTGACACTCTTTGCACAATCCTATTCCACTAGCCAGAGCTTGTGTACGTAGTCCTAGTGTTTCTGTTAATCAGTGCAGGAAAGGAATCATATTTTCTCTCTGGTTTTTGTTGCTGGTTGTCAGAAAGCACAAAAATCAAGAAACGTAAAGTTTATGAATTGGCCTCTTGTCCTGAAGTTGTTATTGTGCGTGTACACACTCCATTTAAAATACTCCATTTGAGGCCAAACCAGTGTTTTATTCATTTTCAACTTAACATCCCTGCTCTTGTGGTCCATGCCCCTATTAATAAAGCCCAGGATACTCTATGCTTTATTAACCACTCTCTCAATCTGTCCTGCCACCTTCAGTGATTTATGCACATATACAGCCAGGTCCCTCTGCTCCTGTACCCCCTTTATATTTGTACCCCTTACTTTAGACTATTGTCTTTCTTCATTCTTTCTACCAAAATGAATCACTTCAAACTTGTCCGCATTGAATTTCATCACCCATTCTACTAGCCTGCCCTTTTGAAGTTCTGCACTGTTCTCCTCACAGTTAGAAGCATTATAAAGTTTTGTATCAGCCGCAAATTATGATATTGTCCCTTGCACAACAAGTTCTAGGTCATTAATATGTATCAGGAAAAGCAAGGATCCCAATACCAGCCTCTGGGGAACTCCACTACAAACCTTCTTCCAGCCCAGAAATCATCCATTAACCACTACTCTCTGTTTCCTGTCACTCAGCCAATTCCGCACCCATGTTGCTCCTGTTCCTTTTATTCCATGAACTATAGCTTTTCTCACAAGTCTGTTGTGCGGCACTTTATCAAATGCCTTTTGCAATTCTATGTACACCATATAAACAGTGTTATCTTCATTAACCCTCCCTGTTACCTCTTTAACTAATTTGCTGGAATTTGTTAAGAGCAAATTATGTTTAACAAATCTATGCTGGCTTTCCTTGATTACTCCACATTTTCCCAAGGGAGTGTTAATTTTGCCCCTAGTTATTAAAGCTTCCTCACCACCAAAGTTAAACTGACTGGTCTATAGTTGCTGGACTTATCGTTGCATCATTTTTTGAAAAAGGATATAACATCTGCAATTCTCCAGTCCTCTGGCACAAAGTCTAAGGAAGATTGAAAAATTGTGGCTAGTGCTTCTGCAATTTCCACTCTCAATTCCCTCAGTATCCTTGGAAGTATCTCATCCAGTCCTCGTCAAATTTCAGTGGAGATAATCTACCCAGAACCTCCTCCTTACCAATTTTAAACCCTTGAATTGTCTCAATGATCACCTGTTCCACCAGCACCTGGGTAGCATCTTCTTCCTTGGTAAAGAGAGATGCAAAGCATTCATTTATTCAGCCATGCCTCCTGCCTCCATGTGCAAATACACTTGTTGGACCCTAATCGGTCCCACCCCTCCTTTTACCACCCTTTTACTATTTATATGCCTATAGAAGCCTTTGGGATTCCCTTTTATGTTAGCTGCCAGTCCCTTCTTATACTCGCTCTTTGCTTCTCTTATTTGCTTTTATCACTTCCCCTCTGAACCTTCTATATTTGGCCTGGTTCTTCATTGTATTATCCTCCTGACATCTGTTATAAACACGCCTTTTCTTCTTCATCTTAATTTCTATCTCTTTTGTCACCCAGGGAGCTTTGGATTTGTTTGTCCTACCTTTTCCTCTTCATGTGAATATCTTGGCTGTTCCCAAACCATCTTTTCTTCAAAGGCAGCCCATTGGTCAGTTATCGTTTTTCCTGTCACCTTTTGATTCCAATTTACTTGGGTCAGATCTGTTCTTACCACATTGAAGTTGACTTTTCCACGGTTAATTATTCTTACTCTGGATTATTCTTTGTCCTTTTCCATAGTCATCCTAAACCTTGTTATGCAATGATCACTGCCCCTTAACTGTTCCCTTGCTGACATTTGATCCACTTGGTCCACCTCAATCCTAAGAACCAGGTCCTGCTCCTTTCTCATTGAACTGGACTCATGCTGCTGTATGATTTCCAATGGCAATCTGTGCCTGTAACTCACCAATCTTATTAACCACACTCTGTGCATTCAGGTACATGGAGAGTGATTTCAGAATCAGGGTTAGGGTTACACTGCATGTATGAGACTTTCTCCCTGACTTTCACCCCACCCTATTAACTTACTATTCCCTATTCTAGTGCTAAATATCTCTTCCAATATTCTCTTCACCTTGGACCTCCTCTCTGATATCATTTCCTGGTTCCCACACCCCTACCAGGTTAGTTTAAACCCTCCCCAACAGCACCAGCAAAACACCCGCAAGAACCTCAGTCCGGGCTCTGTTCAGCTGTCTGTCTGGCCTGTACATCTCCCCCAGAGCCGGTCCCACTGTCCCAAGAATCTAAACCCTCCCTCCTGCACCATCTTTCCAGCTAAGCATTCATCTGTTTTTTTCATTCATGCAAAGGATGTGGGCTTCGCTGGCTGGGCCAGCATTTATTGTCCCTGAGAAGATGGTGGTGAGCTACCTTCATGAACCACTCAGTCCATGTGGTGTAGGTACCTACACTTTGGGTATACCTACACCACAGTGCTGTTAGGAAGGGAGTCCTAGGATTTTGACCAAGCGACAGTGAAGGAACGGCAATATATTTCCAAGTCAGGATGGTGTGTGACTTGGAGGGGAACTTCCAGGCAGTGGTGTTCCCATCTACCTGCTGCCCTTGTCCTTCTAGATGGTAGCGGTCGTGGGTTTGCAAGCTGCTGTCTAAGGAAGCCTTGGTGAATTCCTGCAGTGCATCTTGTAGATGGTACACACTGCTGCTACTGTGTGTCGGTGGTGGAGGGAGTGAATGTTTGTGGCTGGGGTGCCAATCAAGCGGACTGCCTTGTCCTGGATGGTGTCAAGCTTCCTCAGTGTTTTTGGAGCTGCATTTATCCAGGCAAGTGGGGAGTATTCCATCACACTCCTGACTTGTGCCTTGTAGCTGGTGGACAGGCTTTGGGGAGTCAGGAGGTGAGTTACTCGCCACAGGATTCCTAGCCTCTGACCTGCTCTTGTAGCTACAGTATTTATATGGCTAGTCCAGTTCAGTTTTTGGTCAGTGGTAACCCCCAAGATGTTAATAGTAGGGGATTCAGTGATGGTAATGCCATTGAATGTCAAGGAGTGAAGGTTAGATTCTCTCTTGTTAGAGATGGTCATTGCCTGGCACTTGTGTGGCTTGTGTGTTACTTGCCACTTGTCAGCCTAAGCCTGGATATTGTCCTGGACTTGCTGCATTTGGACATGGACTGCTTCAGTATCTGGGGAGTCGTGAATGGTGCTGAACATTGTGCAATCATCAGCGAACATCCCCACTTCTGACCTTAAGATGGAAGGAAGGTAATTGATGAAGCAGCTGAAGATGGTTGGGCCGAGGACACTACCCGATGAGTATTTCTGTACTCACTTGCATGTGGCATTGGGAGCAATCTGGAGATTACTACTTTTGAGGTCCTTGCTAATTTCCTACCATACTTCCCAAATTGTGGCTGCAGGACCACATCCTTCTTTCTGTTCATGCTATTGGTAGGGATGATCACCCTCCCCTCCGAGGGTGTTCTGCAGCCACTCAGTGATGTATTTGATCCTGCACCAGGGAGGCAACAAACCATCTGGAATTCACATCTGCGGCTGCAGAAACACCAACTATCCAATCGCCTATCACTATTACTCTCCCAGGTGTCCTTGTCACCCTCTGTGCAACTGCGCCACCTGTGGTGCCATGGACTTGGCTCTGGCTGCACTGCCCAGGTGAACCATCACTTTCATCAGTATTCAGTGCTGAACACTGATGAGAGTGGGATACACTCAGGGGACTCCTGCACTGCCTGCCTGTTTTTTGTTGACTGTCTGGTGGTCACCCATTCTCTCTCTCCCCGCACACACTCTCCCCGCACAGACTCTCCCCGCACACACTCTCCCCGTGTATACTCTCCCCACACAGATGCTCCCCGCACACACTCTCCCTGCATACACTCTCCCTGCATACACTCTCCCTGCACACACTCTCTCCGCACACACTCTCCCTGCATACACTCTCCCTGCATACACTCTCCCTGCACACACTCTCCCTGCATACATTCTCCCTGCACACACTCTCCCTGCACACACTCTCCCCGCACACACTCTCCCCGCACACACTCTCCCCATGCACACTCTCCCCACATACACTCTCCCCGCACACACTCTCCCCGCATACACTCTCCCTGCGCACACTCTCCCTGCACACACTCTCCCTGCACACACTCTCCCTGCACACACTCTCCCTGCATAAACTCTCCCCGCACACACTCTCCCTGTACACACTCTCCCCGCACACACTCTCCCTGCACACACTCTCCCTGCACACACTCTCCCTGCCAACACTCTCCCCGCCTACACTCTCGGTGTACACACTCTCCCTGCACACACTCCCCCTGCATACACTCTCCCTGCACACACTCCCCCTGCGTACACTCTCCCTGCACACACTCCCCATGCATACACTCTCCCTGCACATACTCCCCCTGCACACACTCTCCCTGCACACACTCTCCCTGCACACACTCTCCCCGCACACACTCTCCCCGCATACACTCTCCCTGCACACTCTCCCTGCACACACTCTCCCTGCACACACTCTCCCCGCATACACTCTCCCCGCATACACTCTCCCTGCATACACTCTCCCCGCACACACTCTCCCCGCACACACTCTCCCCACACACACTCTCCCCGCACACACTCTCCCTGCACACACTCTCCCTGCACACACTCTCCCTGCACACACTCTCCCTGCACACACTCTCCCCGCATACACTCTCCCCGCACACACTCACCCCGCACACACTCCCCCCGCACACACTCCCCCTGCACACACTCCCCCTGCATACACTTAATGAAGAATTAAATGAGAATTTAGTGGCAAATTAAAATGACAAGTAACTGGAAGCTCGGGATCAGGCTTGTGGCCTGAGTGAGGGTACTCTGCAAATCTGCCATCCCGTTTACTTTCCGTCTCCCTGGTGTAAAGAAGACTGCGTTGTGAGCAGCGAACACAGTTTACTAAATTAAAAGAAGTGCAGGTGAATCGCTGTTTCACTTGGAGGAGTGTTTGGGGCCTTGGACAGTGAGGAGGGAGGAGTGTTTGGGGCCTTGGACAGTGAGGAGGGAGGAGTGTCTGGGGCCTTGGACAATGAGGAGGAAGGTGGTAATGGGGCAGTTGCTACACCTCCTGTGATTGTATGGGAAGGCGCCATGGGAAGGTAGATTTCATGGGTTTGGAAGGTGCTGTCTAAGGAGCCTTGGTGAATTCCTGCAGTGCATCTTGTAGATGGTACAAACTGCTGCCACTGTGCGTTGGTGGTGGAGGGAGTGAATGTTTGTAGATGGGGTGCCAATCAAGTGGGCTGTTTTGTCCTGGATGGTGTCAACTTCTTGAGTGTTGTGGGAGCTGCACTCATCCAGGCAAGTGGAGAGTATTCCATCACACTCCTGACTTGTGCCTTGTAGATTTTGGACAGGCTTTGGAGAGTCAGGAGGTGAGTTACTCGTACATACGAACATACGAATTAGGAGCAGGAGTAGGCCACTCGGCCCCTCGAGCCTGCTCTGCCATTCAATAAGATCATGGCTGATCTGAATGGAACCTCAACACCAAATCCCCGCCTACACCCGATAACCTTTTACCCCCTTGTTAATCAAGAATCTATCTAGCTCTGCCTTAAAAATATTCAAAGGCTTCCTCAGAAGAGGTTGTGGAAGCAGAGTTCCAAAGACTACAGCTCACTGAGAGAAAAGATTTCTCCTCATCTGTTTTAGTTGGGTGACCCCTTATTTTTAAACTGACCCCTAGTTCGAGATTCTCCCACAAGAGGAAACATCCTCTCCACGCTCACCCTGTCAAGACCCCTCAGGATCTTATACGTTTCAATCAAGTCGCCTTTTACTCTTCTAAACTCCAGCAGATACAAGCCTAGTCTGTCCAACCTTTCCTCATAAGACAACCAGCCCATTTCAGGTATTAGTCTACATGCCACAGGATTCCCAGCCTCTGAATTGTTCGTGTAGCCACAGTATTTATATGGCTGGTCCAGTTAGATGAAGCTTTTATTCTCTCCAACTTTCTCATCCAGCTGGAGAAGTTTACTCTGCTGATAACTGGCCCGGCTCAGTTTGAACATAACAAAGTCCATTTTTTTTCCATTTCACTCCCTTTTGGAGGGCTTGTTGCCCCTCAGCTGGAACAGGTTTTATGTGCCTGAAATAAAGGTGAAATAAGGTGAAATAAAAGAACCTAGACATGAACTCAACCCAGTCTACCTCCTTCACACTGAGAGAAATCCCAGATCAACCACAGCTGAGATGAGGAGATTTATTTTGCCTGTTCAGTCTTGGTTTCACATTTCCCTTGAGCTCAATGGTGTGTCTGTGAATTAATTGCTGGCAATTACCTCTTGCTTTGGCATCAAGTCAACTGAGGCCTAACTCTAGGAATGTTCAGCCTCAACACAGACTGCATTTTCATTGCGACTGTGGGAGGGCAGGCTATAGTTCTCAGAGAAACAGCTATTCCTCTCTGTATGAGGTACACAGGAAATGGCTGCAATTAGAGAGCCATATAACTTTGCCAGAAAGTACAGAAAGGGCTCATTCAGCCTGTAAAGTGAGTGCCTTCCAACTGACCATGTGCACTTTGCTTGTGATGGCATCTTGGAGTTTTGGTAGAGGAATCAGTGTCACCATGATTCTCCCTCATTCCCCCAATGAGTATCTGTGATTGCTTATTGGAGTTGTGTGTCTGAGTCAGTGATAACAACACTTACTGGTATTGATATAATGCCTGTAATGTAGAAAAATCCTACAAAATGTTTGTCTGTTTAATACTGTTAACATGTCTCATAAGGAGATATTTTTCCAGCACTGCTTGTGGGTCAGAATGAACCAGAGTGCTTCTCCTTTGGCCCACCAAGTTAACCTGTTAGGAGATCGGAGTCCTCATTCCTTGCGATCTCCTCCAGTCTCTCCTGCCCAGCTGCAGCTGGTGTTGAAGACCCACCTGCTGGATAGGAAGTCACCTCTCAGTCTGGTTAGCATGTCAGGGAAGTGGAAATAAACACTGGTAATCAGGTCCTGCTTCAGTTACCAGCAGAACCTGAGGGAAGCCAGTTCTTCTGCGTTTTCAACTGCAGCCACGCTCTGTCCCCATAAATACCAGGGGCCAGGTGTATGGTCAGAAGTTTGTGGGTTCGAGACCCTCTCCAGAGATTTGGGAGTGTAATTCTGGTTGACACTCAAGTGCAGTACTGAGAGAGTGCTGCCCTCCCAGAGCTGCTATCTTTCAGATGAGATGTCAAACTGAAGCCCATATTACCCTGACAAATGGATGTTGAAGGTCATCTGGCAATACTTAAAGAAACGCAGGAGTCCTGGATAATATTTATCCATCAATTGATATCAATAAAACAGATATTATAGACATTATTGTGTTGCTATTTGTGAGATCTTGCTGTGCAAAAATTAGCTGACTGTTCCCTATGTTACAGCCAATAAAGTACTTTCCAATTTGGAATGTTTGTAAAGCATTTTGGGATGTTTTCAGGTCATGATATGTGCTATCTAAATGCGAGTCTTTCCATAATTCTCTCTCTTACAGCACACCGTTCAACCTTTAACATTTTATAATTAACCTTTCTTAAACTTTGCTTGTGCTCTAGTGACAGCAATTTCTTGCAGTTACTGCATTCTCTCGAATACTTTCTACCATTCTGTGATACCATGTGAGTGTGGAAAATTACAGACTGTGTCTGGTGTTTTGCAGTGATTAAATTTGGGAAATGTCCCCGGAGACTGGTGGTTGCAGTGACAAAGCGAGGATGTACGTGTGATGAGGACTGTCCTGGCACTGACAAGTGCTGTGTGTTTGATTGTGGGGCAGTGTGTGTGCCCCCAGCATTCAGTAAGTATCATTCACTCTCACCCCTTGTTGCTCATCCTGATGATTGAAAATACACCAGAAACCAAACCTGAGACCACCTTAGAATGTACCGGGGAACAACTCTGAATTTCCTGAGGAGCAGATTACACAACACACCTGGGGACTAGAGCAACATATAAACAGAAAGTGGACATTTAGCCCTAGAACCTAATCCACAATTTAATGGGATCATGTCTGTTCGGCCACCTAACTCCATTTGCCATCCTTAGCTCCATATCCTTTTATTACCTTTGGCAAACAAAAATCTATCACTCAAAATGACCAACATTGATCAAATCACCTCTTAACATTCTAAATTCCAGGAAATGCATTCCCAGTTAGTGTAATAAAAAGAGATATATCTGGAAAAAATCAGCAGGTCTGGCAGCATCTATGGAGAGAGAAATAGAGTTAACATTTCAGGTCAATCAACTTTTCATCAGAACAGAAGGAAGATGTAAATGTCAGAGTTTTAAAACCAATGGAAAAGGGGAGGGGGCAGGAAGAACAAGAGGAAAAGCTCTGTGATAGGGTGGAGGAGAGTGGAGGAGAGATGAATGAACTAGGGTTGAGGAGGGTGGAGGAGAGATCAATGAGCTAGGGTGGAGGAGGATGGAGGAAAAATGAATGAACTAGAGTGGAGGAGGGTGCAGGAGAGATGAATGAACTAGAGTGGAGGAGGGTGGAAGAGAGATGAATGAACTAGAGAGGAGGAGGGTGGAGAGATGAATGAACTAAGGTGGAGGAGTGTTGAGGAGGGTGGAGGAGAGATGAATGAACAAGGGTGGGGGAGGGTGGAGGAGGGTGGAGAAGGGATGAATGAACTAGAGTGGAGCAGGTTGGAGGAGAGATGAAAGAACTAGAGCGGAGCAGGGTGGAGAGATGAATGAACTAAGGTGGAGGAGGGTGGAGGAGGTGAGAATGAACTAGAGTGGAGGATGGTGGAGGAGGGTGGTGGAGTGATCAATGAACAAAGGTGGAGGAGGGTGGAGGAGAGATGAATGAACTAGAGTGGAGGAGGTTGGAGGAGAGATGAATGAACTAGAGCGGAGGAGGGTGGAGAGATGAATGAAATAAGGTGGAGGAGAGATGAATGAACTAGGATGGAGGAGGGTGGAGGAGATGAAAATAAACTAGAGTGGAGGAGGGTGGAGGAGAGATGAATGAACTAAAGTGGAGGAGGGTGGAGGAGAGATGAATGAACTAAGGTGGAGGAGGGTGGAGGAGAGATGAATGAACTAGGGTGGAGGAGGGTGGAGGAGGGTGGAAGAGAGATGAATGAACTAAAGTGGAGGAGGGTGAAGGAGGGTGGAGAGATGAATGAACTAAGGTGGAGGAGGGTTGAGGAGGGTGGAGGAGGGTGGAGCAGAGATGAATGAACCAGGATGGAGGAGGGTGGAGGAGAGATGAATGAACTAGGGTGGAGGAGGGTAGAGGAGAGATGAAGGAAATAGGGAGGAGGAAGTTGGAGGAGGATGGAGAAGACATGAATGAACTAGGGTGGATAAGGGTGGAGGAGGGTGGAAGAGTGATGAATGAACTAGAGTGGAGGAAGTTGGAGGAGAGATGAATGAACTAGAGTGGAGGAGGGTGGAGGAGACATGAATGAAATAGGGTGGAGGAGGGTGGAGGAGAGATGAATGAACTTGGGTGGAGGAGGGTGGAGGAGGGTGGAAGAGAAGTGAATGAACTAAAGTGGAGGAGGGTGGAGGAGAGAGGAATGGACTAGATTTGAGGAGGGTGGTGGAGAGATGAATGAACTAGAGTGGAGGAGGTTGGAGGAGAGATGAATGAACTAGAGCGGAGGAGGGTGGAGAGATGAATGAAATAAGGTGGAGGAGAGATGAATGAACTAGGATGGAGGAGGGTGGAGGAGATGAAAATAAACTAGAGTGGAGGAGAGTGGAGGAGAGATGAATGAACTAGAGTAGAGGAAGGTGAAGGAGGGTGGAAGAGAGATGAATGAACTAAAGTGGAGGAGGGTGGAGGAGAGATGAATGAACTAAGGTGGAGGAGGGTGGAGGAGAGATGAATGAACTAGGGTGGAGGAGGGTGGAAGAGAGATGAATGAACTAAAGTGGAGGAGGGTGAAGGAGGGTGGAGAGATGAATGAACTAAGGTGGAGGAGGGTTGAGGAGGGTGGAGGAGAGATGAATAAAATAGGGTTGAGGAGGGTGGAGGAGGGTGGAGCAGAGATGAAGGAACTAGGATGGAGGAGGGTGGAGGAGAGATGAATGAACTAGTTTGGAGGAGAATGGAGGAGGGTGGAGGAGAGTTCAATGAACTAGGGTGGAGGAGGGTTGAGGAGGGTGGAGGAGAGATGAAGGAAATAGGGTTGAGGAGGGTGGAGGAGGGTGGAGCAGAGATGAAGGAACTAGGATGGAGGAGGGTGGAGGAGAGATGAATGAACTAGTTTGGAGGAGAATGGAGGAGGGTGGAGGAGAGTTGAATGAACTAGGGTGGAGGAGGGTGGATGAGAGATGAAGGAACTAAGGAGGAGGAAGTTGGAGGAGGATGGAGGAGACATGAATGAACTAGAGTGGAGGAGGGTAGAGGAGAGATGAATGAACTCGAGTGGAGGAGGGTGAAGGCGGGTGGAGAGATGAATGAACTAATGTGGAGGAGGATTGAGGAGGGTGGAGGAGGGTGGAGCAGAGATGAATGAACCAGGATGGAGGAGGGTGGAGGAGAGATGAATGAACTAGGGTGGAGGAGGGTAGAGGAGAGATGAAGGAACTAGGGAGGAGGAAGTTGGAGGAGGATGGAGAAGACATGAATGAACTAGGGTGGATAAGGGTGGAGGAGGGTGGAAGAGTGATGAATGAACTAGAGTGGAGGAAGTTGGAGGAGAGATGAATGAACTAGAGTGGAGGAGGGTGGAGGAGACATGAATGAAATAGGGTGGAGGAGGGTGGAGGAGAGATGAATGAACTTGGGTGGAGGAGGGTGGAGGAGGGTGGAAGAGAAGTGAATGAACTAAAGTGGAGGAGGGTGGAGAAGAGATGAATGGACTAGATTTGAGGAGGGTGGTGGAGAGATTAATGAACTAGAGTGGAGGAGGGTGGAGGAGAGATGAATAAACTAGGGTGGATGAGGGAGGATGAATGATAAATGAACTAGAGTGGAGATAGGTGGAGGAGAGATGAATAAACCAGAGTGGAGGAGGGTGGAGTAGACATGAATGAACTAGAGCAGAGGAGAGTGGAGGAGGGTGGAGGAGAGATGAATGAACTAGAGTGTAGGAGGGTGGAGGAGAGATGAATGAACTAGGGAGTAGGGTGTGGAGGAGAGCTGAATGAACTAGGGTGGAGGAGGGTGGAGGAGAGATGAATGAACTAGGGTGGAGGAGGGTGGAGGAGGGTGGAAGAGAGATGAATGAACTAAAGTGGAGGAGGGTGAAGGAGGGTGGAGAGATGAATGAACTAAGGTGGAGGAGGGTTGAGGAGGGTGGAGGAGAGATGAATGAAAAAGGGTTGAGGAGGGTGGAGGAGGGTGGAGCAGAGATGAAGGAACTAGGATGGAGGAGGGTGGAGGAGAGATGAATGAACTAGTTTGGAGGAGAATGGAGGGGGTGGAGGAGAGTTGAATGAACTAGGGTGGAGCAGGGTGGATGAGAGATGAAGGAACTAAGGAGGAGGAAGTTGGAGGAGGATGGAGGAGACATGAATGAACTAGAGTGGAGCAGGGTAGAGAAGAGATGAATGAACTCGAGTGGAGGAGGGTGAAGGAGGGTGGAGAGATGAATGAACTAAGGTGGAGGAGGATTGAGGAGGGTGGAGGAGAGATGAAGGAACTAGGGAGGAGGAAGTTGGAGGAGGATGGAGAAGACATGAATGAACTAGGGTGGATAAGGGTGGAGGAGGGTGGGAGAGTGATGAATGAACTAGAGTGGAGGAAGTTGGAGGAGAGATGAATGAACTAGAGTGGAGGAGGGTGGAGGGGAGATGAATGAAATAGGGTGGAGGAGGGTGGAGGAGAGATGAATGAACTTGGGTGGAGGAGGGTGGAAGAGAGGTGAATGAACTAAAGTGGAGGAGGGTGGAGGTGAGATGAATGGACTAGATTAGATGAGGGTGGTGGAGAGATTAATGAACTAGAGTGGAGGAGGGTGGAGGAGAGATGAATAATCTAGGGTGGATGAGGGTGGAGGAATGATAAATGAACTAGAGTGGAGATAGGTGGAGGAGAGATGAATAAACCAGAGTGGAGGAGGGTGCAGTAGACATGAATGAACTAGAGCAGAGGAGAGTGGAGGAGGGTGGAGGAGAGATGAATGAACTAGAGTGGAGGAGGGTGGAGGAGAGATGAATGAACTAGGGAGTAGGGGGTGGAGGAGAGCTGAATGAACTAGGGTGGAGGAGGGTGGAGGGGAGATGAATGAACTAGGGTTGAGGAGGGTGGAGGAGAGATGAATGAACTAGGGTTGAGGAGGGTGGAGGAGAGATAAATGAACTAGGTTCAAGGAGGGTGATGGGGAGATGAAAGAACTAGGGTTGAGGAGGGTGGAGAAGAGATCAATGAGCTAGGGTGGAGGAGGATGGAGGAGAAATGAATGAACTAGAGTGGAGGAGGGTGCAGGAGAGATGAATGAACTAGAGTGGAGGAGGGTGGAGAGATGAATGAACTAAGGTGGAGGAGTGTTGAGGAGGGTGGAGGAGAAATGAATGAACAAGGGTGGGGGAGGGTGGAGGAGGATGGAGAAGAGATGAAAGAACTAGAGCGGAGGAGGGTGGAGAGATGAATGAACAAAGGTGGAGGAGGGTGGAGGAGGTGAGAATGAACTAGAGAGGAGGATGGTGGAGGAGGGTGGTGAAGTGATGAATGAACAAAGGTGGAGGAGGGTGGAGGAGAGATGAATGAACTAGAGTGGAGGAGGTTGGAGGTGAGATGAATGAACTAGAGCGGAGGAGGGTGGAGAGATGAATGAAATAAGGTGGAGGAGGGTGGAGGAGGGTGGTGAAGTGATGAATGAACAAAGGTGGAGGAGAGATGAATGAACTAGAGTGGAGGAGGTTGGAGGTGAGATGAATGAACTAGAGCGGAGGAGGGTGGAGAGATGAATGAAATAAGGTGGAGGAGGGTGGAGGAGAGATGAATGAACTAGGATGGAGGAGGGTGGAGGAGATGAAAATAAACTAGAGTGGAGGAGGGTGGAGGAGAGATGAATGAACTAGAGGGGAGGAGGGTGGAGGAGGGTGGAAGAGAGATGAATGAACTAAAGTGGAGGAGGGTGGAAGAGAGATGAATGAACTAAAGTGGAGGAGGATGGAGAGATGAATGAACTAAGGTGGAGGAGTGTTGAGGAGGGTGGAGGAGAGATGAATGAACAAGGGTGGGGGAGGGTGGAGAGATGAATGAACTAAGGTGGGGGAGGATGGAGGAGGTGAGAATGAACTAGAGTGGAGGATGGTGGAGGAGGGTGGTGGAATGATGAATGAACAAAGGTGGAGGAGGGTGGAGGAGAGATGAATGAACTAGAGCGGAGGAGGGTGGAGAGATGAATGAAATAAGGTGGAGGAGGGTGGGGGACGGTGGAGGAGAGATGAATGAACCAAGATGGAGGAGGGTGGAGGAGATGAAAATAAACTAGAGTGGAGGAGGGTGGAGGAGAGATGAATGAACTAGAGTGGAGGAAGGTGAAGGAGGGTGGAGAAATGAATGAACTAAGGTGGTGGAGGGTTGAGGAGGGTGGAGGTGAGATGAATGAAATAGGGTGGAGGAGGGTGGAAGAGAAATGAATGCACTAAAGTGGAGGAGGGTGAAGGAGGGTGGAGAGATGAATGAACTAAGGTGGAGGAGGGTTGAGGAGGGTGGAGGAGAGATGAATGAAATAGGGTTGCGGAGGGTGGAGCAGAGATGAAGGAACTAGGATGGAGGAGGGTGGAGGAGAGATGAATGTACTGGTATGGAGGAGAATGGAGGAGTGTGGAGGAGAGTTGAATGAACTAGAGTGGAGGAGGGTGGACGAGAGATGAAGGAACTAAGGAGCAGGAAGTTGGAGGAGGATGGAGGAGACATGAATGAACAAGGGTGGAGGAGGGTGGAGGAGTGAGGGGGAGAGATGAATGAACTAGAGTGGAGGAGGCTGGAAGAAAGATGAATGAACTAGAGTGGAGGATGGTGGAGGAGGGTGGAGGAGAGATGGATGAAGTGGAGTGGAGGAGGGTGGAAGAGAGATGAATGAACTAGAGTGGAGGAAGTTGGAGGAGAGATGAATGAACTAGAGTGGAGGAGGATGGAGAGATGAATGAAATAAGTTGGAGGAGGGTGGAGGAGGGTGGTGGAGAGATGAATGAACTAAGGTGGAGGAGGGTGGAGGAGAGATGAATGAACTAGGGTGGAGGATGGCGGAAGAGAGATGAATGAACTAGAATTGAGGAGGGTGGGGGAGAGGTGAATGAAATAGAGTGGAGGATGGTGAAGGAGAGTGGAGAAATTAATGAACTAAGTTGGAGGAGGCTGGAGGAGAGATGAATGAACTAGGGTGGAGGAGGGAGGGGGGGAGATGAATGAATTAGAGTGGAGGAGGGTGGAGGAAAAATGAATGAACTAGGGTGGAGGAGGGTGGAGGAGTTAAGAATGAACTAGAGTGGAGGGTGGCGGAAGAGAAATGAATGAACTAAGGTGGAAGAGGATGGAGGAGAGATGATTGAACCAGGGTGGATGAGGGTGGAGAGATGAATGAAATAAGGTGGAGGAAGGTGGAAGTGAGATGAATGAACTTGGGTGGAGGAGGGTGGAGCTGATGAGAATGAACTACAATTGAGGAGGGTGGGGGAGAGATGAATGAACTAGGGAGGAGGAAGTTGGAAGAGGATGGAGGCGACATGAATGAAATAGGGTGGAGGAGGGTGGAGGAGGGAGGGGGAGAGATGAATGAACTAGGGTGGAGGAGAATGGAGCAGGGTGGAGGAGAAATGAATGAACTAGGGTGGAGGAGAATGGAGCAGGGTGGAGGAGAAATGAATGAACTAGGGTGGAGGAGGTTGGAGGAGAGATGAAAGAACTAGAACGGAGCAAGGTGGAGAGATGAATGAACTGAGGTGGAGGAGGGTGGAGGAGGCTGGAGGAGAGATGAATGAAGCAGGGTGGATGAGAGTGGTGAAGGGTGGAGGAGAGATGAATGAACTAGAGTGGAGGAGGGTGGAGAGATGAATGAAATAAGGTGGAGGAGCGTGGAGGAGGGTGTAGGAGAGATGAATGAACGGATGGAGGAGTGTGGAGGTGATGAGAATGAACTAGAGTGGAGGAGGGTGGAGGAGGGATGAATGAACTAGAGTGGAGGAAGTTGAAGAAGGGTGGAGAAATGAATGAACTAAGGTGGTGGAGGGTTGTAGAGGGTGGAGGAGAGATGAATGAACTAAGGTGGAGGAGGGTGGAGGAGAGATGAATGAACTAGGGTGGAGTAGGGTGGAGGAGGGTGGAGGAGAGATGAATGAATTAAAGTGGAGGCGGGCGAAGGAGGGTGGAGAGATGAATGAACCAGGGTTGAGGAGGGTGGAGGAGAGTGGAGCAGAGATGAAGGAACTAGGATGTAGGAGGGTGGAGGAGAGATGAATGAACTAGGTTGGAGGAGAATGGAGGAGGGTGGAGGAGAGTTGAATGAACAAGGTGGAGAAGGGTGGAGGAGAGATGAATGAACGAGGGAGGAGGAAGCTGGAGAAGGATGGAGGAGACATGAATGAACTAGGGTTTAAGAAGGTAGAGGAGGGGGGAGGAGAGATGAATGAACTACGGTGGAGGAGGTTGGAGGGGAGATGAATGAACTTGGGAGGGGGAGTGTTGAGGTGTTTGGAGGAGAGATGAATGAACTAGGGTGGAGTAGCGAGGAGGGAAGATGAATGAACAAGGGTGGAGGAGGGTGGAGGAGAGATGAATGAACTGGGGTAGAGGAGGGTGGAGGAGGGAGGAGGAGAGATGAATGAACTAGAGTGGAGGAGGGTGGAGGAGAGTTGAATGAACTAGAGTGGAGGATGGTGGAGGAGATATGAATGAACAAGAGTGGTGGAGGGAGGAGGAGGTTGGAGGAGAGATGAATGAACTAAAGTGGATGTGGGTGGAGGAGAGATGAATGAACAAGGGTGGAGGAGCGGTGAATGAACTAGAGAGCAGGTGGGTGGAGGAGAGATGAATGAACTAGAGTGGAGGAGGGTTGAGGGGAGATGAATGAACTAGAGCGGAGGAGGGTGGAGAGATGAATGAACTAAGGTGGAGGAGGGTGGAGGAGAGATGAATGAACTAGAGTGGAGGAGGGAGGAGGAGAGTGGAGGAGAGATGAAAAAACTAAACTGGAGGTGGGTGGAGGAAAAATGAATGAACTAGAGTGGAGGAGGGTGGAGGAGAGATTTATGAACTAGAGTGGAGGAGGGTGGAGGGGAGATGAATGAACGAGGATGGAGGTGGGTGAAGGAGATAAGAATGAACTAGAGTGGAGGATGGCGGAAGAGAGATGAATGAACTAAGGTGGAGGAGGGTGGAGGAGAGATGAATGAACCAGGGTGGTTGAGTGTGGAGGCGAGTGGAGGAGAGATGACTGAACTAGAGTGGAGGAGGGCAGAAGAGGGATGAATGAACTAGAGTGGAGAAGGGTGGAGGAGATATGAATGAACTAGGATGGAGGATGGTGGAGGAGATGAGAATGAACTAGAGTGGAGGAGGGTGGAGGAGAAATGAATGAACTAAGGTGTAGGTGGTGGAAGAGAAATGAATGAACTAAGGTGGAGGATGGTTGAGGAGGGTGGAGGAGAGATGAATAAACCAGGGTTGAGGAGGGCTGAGGAGGGTGGAGGAGAGATGAATAAACCAGAGTGGAGGAGGGTGGAGTAGACATGAATGAACTAGAGCAGAGGAGAGTGGAGGAGTGTGGAGGAGAGATGAATGAACTAGGGTGTAGGGGGTGGAGGAGAGCTGAAGGAACTAGGGTGGAGGAGGGTGGAAGGGAGATGAATGAACTAGGGTGGAGGAGGGTGGAGGGGAGATGAATGAACTAGGTTCAAGGAGGGTGGTGGGGAGATGAATGAACTAGGGTGTAGGGGGTGGAGGAGAGCTGAATGAACTAGGGTGGTGGAGGGTGGAGGAGAGATGAATGAATTAGGGTGGAGGAGGGTGGAGGAGGGGGGAGTAGAGATGAATGAACTAGAGTGGGGGAGTGTGGAGTGGAGATGTATGAGCTAGGGTGGAGGAGAGATGAATGAACTAGGAGGGAGGAGGTTGGAGGAGAGATGAATGAACTAGAGTGGAGGAGAGATGAATGAACTAGGGTGGAGGATGGTGGAGGAGAGATAAATGAACTAGAGTGGAGGAGGTTGGAGGGGGGTGGATGAGGGTGGAGGATAGTTGAATGAACTAGGGTGGAGGATGGTGGAGGAGAGATGAATGAACTAGAGCGGAGCAGGGTGGAGAGATGAATGAACTGAGGTGGAGAAGGGTGGAGGAGGCTGGAGGAGAGATGAATGAAGCAGGGTGAATGAGAGTGGTGAAGGCTGGAGGAGAGATGAATGACGTAGAGTGGAGGAGGGTGGAGAGATGAATGAAATAAGGTGGAGGAGCATGGAGGAGGGTGTAGGAGGGATGAATGAACTTGGATGTAGGAGGGTGGAGGTGATGAGAATGAACTAGAGTGGAGGAGGGTGGAGGAGAGATGAATGAACTACAGTGGAGGAAGTTGAAGAAGGGTGGAGAAATGAATGAACTAAGGTGGTGGAGGGTTGTGGAGGGTGGAGGAGAGATGAATGAACTAAGGTGGAGGAGGGTGGAGGAGAGATGAATGAACTAGGGTGGAGTAGGGTGGAGGAGGGTGGAGGAGAGATGAATGAATTAAAGTGGAGGCGGGCGAAGGAGGGTGGAGAGATGAATGAACCAGGGTTGAGGAGGGTGGAGGAGGGTGGAGCAGAGATGAAGGAACTAGGATGTAGGAGGGTGGAGGAGAGATGAATGAACTAGGTTGGAGGAGAATGGAGGAGGGTGGAGGGGAGTTGAATGAACTAGGGTGGAGGAGGGTGGAGGAGAGATGAATGAACAAGGGAGGAGGAAGCTGGAGAAGGATGGAGGAGACATGAATGAACTAGGGTTTAAGAAGGTGGAGGAGGGGGATGAGAGATGAATGAACTACGGTGGAGGAGGTTGGAGGGGAGATGAATGAACTTGGGAAGGGGAGTGTTGAGGTGTTTGGAGGAGAGATGAATGAACTAGGGTGGAGTAGCGAGGAGGGAAAATGAATGAACTAGGGTGGAGGAGGGTGGAGGAGAGATGAATGAACTAGGGTGGAGGAGGGTGGAGGAGGGAGGAGGAGAGATGAATGAACTAGAGTGGAGGAGGGTGCAGCAGAGTTGAATGAACTAGAGTGGAGAATGGTGGAAGAGATATGAATGAACAAGAGTGGTGGAGGGAGGAGGAGGTTGGAGGAGAGATGAATGAACTAAAGTGGATGTGGGTGGAGGAGAGATGAATGAACAAGGGTTGAGGAGCGATGAATGAACTAGAGAGCAGGAGGGTGGAGGAGAAATGAATGAACAAGAGTGGAGGCGGGTGGAGGAGAGATGAATGAACTAGAGTGGAGGAGGGTTGAGGGTAGATGAATGAACTAGAGCGGAGGAGGGTGGAGAGATGAATGAACTAAGGTGGAGGAGGGTGGAGGAGAGATGAATGAACTAGAGTGGAGGAGGGAGGAGGAGAGTGGAGGAGAGATGATAAAACTAAACTGGAGGTGGGTGGAGGAAAAATGAATGAACTAGAGAGGAGGAGGGTGGAGGAAAGATGAATGTACTAGAGTGGAGGAGGGTGGAGGAGAGATGTATGAACTAGAGGGGAGGAGGGTGGAGGGTAGATGAATGAACCAGGATGGAGGTGGGTGGAGGAGTTAAGAATGAACTAGAGTGGAGGATGGCGGAAGAGAGATGAATGAACTAATGTGGAGGAGGGTGGAGGAGAGATGAATGAACCAGGGTGAATGAGGGTGGAGGCGAGTGGTGGAGAGATGACTGAACTAGAGTGGAGGAAGGCAGAAGAGGGATGAATGAACTAGAGTGGAGAAGGGTGGAGGAGATATGAATGAACTAGGATGGAGGGTGGTGGAGGAGATGAGAATGAACTAGAGTGGAGGAGGGTGGAGGAGAGATGAATGAACTAGAGTGGAGGAGGGTGGAGGAGAAATGAATGAACTAAGGTGGAGGAGGGTTGAGGAGGGTGGAGGAGAGATGAATGAACTAAGGTGTAGGTGGTGGAGGAGAAATGAATGAACTAAGGTGGAGGATGGTTGAGGAGGGTGGAGGAGAGATGAATAAACCAGGGTTGAGGAGGGCTGAGGAGGGTGGAGGAGAGATGAATAAACCAGAGTGGAGGAGGGTGGAGTAGACATGAATGAACTAGAGCAGAGGAGAGTGGAGGAGTGTGGAGGAGAGATGAATGAACTAGGGTGTAGGGGGTGGAGGAGAGCTGAAGGAACTAGGGTGGAGGAGGGTGGAGGGGAGATGAATGAACTAGGGTGGAGGAGGGTGGAGGGGAGATGAATGAACTAGGTTCAAGGAGGGTGGTGGGGAGATGAATGAACTAGGGTGTAGGGGGTGGAGGAGAGCTGAATGAACTAGGGTGGTGGAGGGTGGAGGAGAGATGAATGAATTAGGGTGGAGGAGGGTGGAGGAGGGGGGAGTAGAGATGAATGAACTAGAGTGGGGGAGTGTGGAGTGGAGATGTATGAGCTAGGGTGGAGGAGAGATGAATGAACTAGGAGGGAGGAGGTTGGAGGAGAGATGAATGAACTAGAGTGGAGGAGAGATGAATGAACTAGGGTGGAGGATGGTGGAGGAGAGATAAATGAACTAGAGTGGAGGAGGTTGGAGGGGGTGGATGAGGGTGGAGGATAGTTGAATGAACTAGGGTGGAGGATGGTGGAGGAGAGATGAATGAACTAGAGCGGAGCAGGGTGGAGAGATGAATGAACTGAGGTGGAGAAGGGTGGAGGAGGCTGGAGGAGAGATAAATGAAGCAGGGTGAATGAGAGTGGTGAAGGCTGGAGGAGAGATGAATGAAGTAGAGTGGAGGAGGGTGGAGAGATGAATGAAATAAGGTGCAGGAGCATGGAGGAGGGTGTAGGAGGGATGAATGAACTTGGATGTAGGAGGGTGGAGGTGATGAGAATGAACTAGAGTGGAGGAGGGTGGAGGAGAGATGAATGAACTACAGTGGAGGAAGTTGAAGAAGGGTGGAGAAATGAATGAACTAAGGTGGTGGAGGGTTGTGGAGGGTGGAGGAGAGATGAATGAACTAAGGTGGAGGAGGGTGGAGGAGAGATGAATGAACTAGGGTGGAGTAGGGTGGAGGAGGGTGGAGGAGAGATGAATGAATTAAAGTGGAGGCGGGCGAAGGAGGGTGGAGAGATGAATGAACCAGGGTTGAGGAGGGTGGAGGAGGGTGGAGCAGAGATGAAGGAACTAGGATGTAGGAGGGTGGAGGAGAGATGAATGAACTAGGTTGGAGGAGAATGGAGGAGGGTGGAGGGGAGTTGAATGAACTAGGGTGGAGGAGGGTGGAGGAGAAATGAATGAACAAGGGAGGAGGAAGCTGGAGAAGGATGGAGGAGACATGAATGAACTAGGGTTTAAGAAGGTGGAGGAGGGGGGATGAGAGATGAATGAACTACGGTGGAGGAGGTTGGAGGGGAGATGAATGAACTTGGGAAGGGGAGTGTTGAGGTGTTTGGAGGAGAGATGAATGAACTAGGGTGGAGTAGCGAGGAGGGAAGATGAATGAACTAGGGTGGAGGAGGGTGGAGGAGAGATGAATGAACTAGGGTGGAGGAGGGTGGAGGAGGGAGGAGGAGAGATGAATGAACTAGGGTGGAGGAGGGTGCAGCAGAGTTGAATGAACTAGAGTGGAGAATGGTGGAGGAGATATGAATGAACAAGAGTGGTGGAGGGAGGAGGAGGTTGGAGGAGAGATGAATGAACTAAAGTGGATGTGGGTGGAGGAGAGATGAATGAACAAGGGTTGAGGAGCGATGAATGAACTAGAGAGCAGGAGGGTGGAGGAGAAATGAATGAACAAGAGTGGAGGCGGGTGGAGGAGAGATGAATGAACTAGAGTGGAGGAGGGTTG